>NC_057863.1:60262793-60562793 GCF_019393635.1 Dromiciops gliroides
AAAGATATTTAATGTTACCTAGTGCAATTTCTTTATTTCACAACCCAGAAAGGTTAAGTGATTTGCCCCAAATCACACAGCTCACCAGTTCCAGAGGCAATATTTGAACTCAGACATTCTGCCTGCAAAGCCAGCCCTTTTCCAGTACTGTATATCATCTCCTAATTATCAAAGGCCGATCCAGGTAACTGCTTTTTTATTTAAAATAAAATTTTGATGAAAATAATCTATATACAGACCACAGATATCCTGGATTATGGTTTTAGGTAGTAACAAGCAGGATTTCATAAATGACATTTCATAGTATACCACACCTTTACCAATTACACATTTCATGGAAGAATATAGAAGAAATAAGTCCACCGAGCTCAGTCGACTGTTAAAGATGAAACAGACCAGCATTTGACTCAGTAGGAAAAATGAGTGCCATCCTAAAGTCTCTCCTTCAATCAGATGTTTCCTACACATAAGGAAAATTACACTTGAAAGATAAAACAAGGACGATCTTGTTCAATCGTTTACCGATATCAAATGAGGAATTAAACAAGGAGACATTGGCTTTCTATAGATATTTGCCACTGAGAAGTGCCTCTACAGAGTCCAAGAGAAGAGAGATTTTCTTAGATAGCATGGTCCTCCAGATATGTGTTGCATCCTGGATTACATCAAGACCTAGAATGCTGTGGTACTTCCAAAATGAGGTCCATAATCATTCAAAAGAATTTGACCTGACTATGCACACAGGAAAAACAAAGTAGATAAGTAAAGCTTATTGTCAAAACTATGATGATGTAGTTGGGTATCCAAACGAAGGAGCTGTATATATACATATGTACTTACATACATGTGTGGGGACCAATTTTTAATTGGGGAGTGCTAGCTAAGCGGCTCGCTGCAATATTGGGGCAAGGAAGGAACTGGCAGCCTCCCTCAAAACAGAACAAGATTTATTTTAACAAGAACGAACTTAAAAAAAAAAAAAACACAAACAGGATCAATAGGATCAAGGGAAAGGAAATAAAAATGGGGAAAGGGAAATTATAATACCTGAAAAATACCACCACCCAGGAGTCAGCTGAAAATATGCAGCAGAATGGCTGTCGCTCTCCAGCTTCCACCTAGAATGCCCAATTCTCCTCCCCCAAACCTAGAAAACACCCCACACAGCCCCAGCCAATGGGATGGCCACTCTGACAATCACATGACTGCCCTCACTAGGCTTCTAATCATTATAATTTTGCCAGGCCCATGTAGGCATCTATGAGTGGTGATAACATGAGGTGGAGCACTGTGCAGTTTGCGGAGCCCCAGGCCAATGCTCGCCAAAGCATAAAAACTTCAAATAACAATTATTTACACACGCATGTGCAATGTATACACGTGTATATGCATATGTGTACATGTATTATACAATGTGCACATGTATAAAATGAATTGTACATTATACATATATAACTATATACACATGCATGCATATGAATATATGTGTATACATATATGCATGTGTATTTGCATACATGAACGAAGGCTATGGCCAATGGAAAATGCATTGGTCCCAGGGTTGAACAGAGAGAGAGCTGGATTGCCTTTGGAAAACTGTTTAGTTCTCTGAATAAACTTAAACTTTGCAGCGTAAGACATTGCAGGGCACTGTAGGACCTCCCAAATGAGATCCATAATCACTCAAACATGTTTGGACAAAATTTTGTTGTTCAGTTGTGGACGACTCTTTGTACCCACATTTGGGTAACATTTTCTTGGCAAAGATACTGGAGTAGTTTGTAATTTCCTTTTCCAGTTTATTTTATAGATCAGGAAACTGAAGTAAACAGTGTTAAATGATTTGCCCAGGGTCCCATAGCTAGTGTGTTTGAGGCCCAATTTGAACTCAGGTCTTCCTGACTGGAGGCTTAGTTTTCTATGCACTGTGCCACCTAGCTACCACAGTGGACTAACTATGCACACAGAAAAAAACAAAGTGGATAAAGAAAGCCTATTGTCAAGATTGTGATATTCAATTGCTTGTGTATCCAATCAATAGAGCTTATCTATTAGCTTCTGTGTACACACACACACCCACACACACACAAATTGTGAACGAAAAATGTATTGGTTCCAGAGTTAAACAAAAAGAGAATGAAATTAGAGTGTTTTTGAGAAACTGTTCAGTTGTTTTAATTACTTCAGATTTCTTCCTGAAACAAAGACCCAACATTTTAATATTGACATTCTACTAGTGTTGTTGGATTGCTAGAAGTTATGGAACACATGATGGGTACAAGTAGGTCGCAACACATTACAAACTAGGAATTATGTAGAAGTAGTATAATGGATGTTGTCAAAGAAATGTCTAATTATAAAAGAGGATGGGTTGGTCATTTAGTGAGAACAAGGGATGGGTATTAGGTAACTCACATGTATCATTTGGTATCACAGTGATCTCAAGAGAGTACAAAAAAGACCTTTGGCATGCTGGGTCTCCCCAAACCCGACCCCAGGGTGAGCTCATGCGAATTCATGGATGAGTTACAAAGGATGGGTAGACATTCTTGGGGTGCAACCTACATTGGTGGAAAGAATATCTGTTTACATTGATAAAATAACAAGCTCACCGGAATAATGGGGTATGAATCCAATCCAATCCATTCCAGTAAGCATTTATTAAATACCTACTATGTACAAGGAAAGGGGCAGCCAGTTGATACAGTATATAGAACATCAGGCCTGGAGTTAGGAGGACCTGAATTCAAATCCAGCCTCAGACACTACTAGCTGTATGACCCTGTTCAAGTCACTTAACCCCTGACTGCATAAAACTAGAAAAGGAAATGCCAAACCACTCCAGTATTTTTACCAAGAAAACCCCATGGACAGTTTATTCACGGAGTCATGAAGAGTCGTACATGACTGAACAATGTGAAAGAAAGGCACTGTGCTACGTATCAACAATATAAGGAAAAAACAAAATATAGAACCTGTTCTAAAGAAGTTTTTTTTAATAGAGTGGGGTGGGAGTGAGAAAATTAAAACTTATAAAGAGAAAAGTAGAAATATTTATTCATGTAGAGTTTGTTGCCAAGTTGTATTACTTCTACCTTCACAATATCTCTTGCATATGTCTCTTACCCTCCACTTAACACAGTTACCATTTGGATGTAAGCCCTTATTGCCTCACTATTGAACTATTGTAACAGTCAACTGCTTGGTCTCCCTGTTTCAAGTCTCCCTCCACTCCTTTCTAACCACTATTGAGCTGCCCAAGGGATTTTCTTAAAACACATGTCCTGTTCTCTAGGGACAACTTTATTACTTTCTAGAATCAAATATAAGATGTTCTGTTTGGCATTTAAAGTCCATCCTGGCCCCCAGGCTTCTTGACCATAGGGTGAAGTAACCTTCTAAGTGACCTCTTTGCCTCTGGTCTTTCCTTTTCAAATTCCATTTGTCACATTTCTCACAGAGTAACCTTCCTAAAAAGATAAACTAGCCACTGACTGATAACTTACCAAGTCAAATAAAAACTACTTACATAGCCATTCGAAGCTCTGCAAAATCTGGCTCCAATCTATTTTTCCAAACTTATCCTATGCTACTCTAGTGAATAATCCATGTTTTGGCCAGACTGAACTACTGAACAGTCTCTGCTATTGCCTTTCTTGTTCCTTCCTCTGTCTGGAATGACATCCTTCCACTTCTCTCTTTGGTCAAAACTCTTCCTTTCCTTTAAGGCTCAGTCTTGGTTTTACATCCTCCATGAACTCTTCCCTCATCTTTCATCAGCTAGAAGTGATTCTTTTTTCTGAATTTCTCTGACCACTTTTATTTGGACATCTATGTATGTAGAAACATGTGCATATCCTATCACATGATGTATCATAGTTACTTGTGTTTTGGTTTTTAAAACATCTCTCTCCTGAATACTAGATTAGAAGCACTTTGAGGGCAGGCACTGTACCTTATTTCATCTTTAGTTCATTAGGACCTGGTCCAGAAATAATCACAGTGGGAAGTTAATAAATATTTATTCATAGAATTTAAAAATATTACTAATAGAAGGAAGTAATATTTTGTTTAACTTGGTAGTTTAGGAAAAAAATGTTTCTGTAACATTGTCTACCTTATGGTAACCAGTGTCCACCATTTTGCTCTAGTAATTGCTAATCTCCCTGACTTAATGTTCAAAAGTTCCTACAGGTTATGAAGTACAAGTTGACATCCTGGTTGATGATAAATGTTCCTGACTGGTTTATGCAAGCAACATAGAAGTAAAAGGCTAACTTTTCTCAGTAAAGTAAACAAACACTCTTCTTAGTCAGTATCTAATCGTCCTGGAAAAATGCCTTTGGCTGGTAAGTTAATGCTCTTTGCATGAAGAGTCATGGAGTTCTAATTTGTGCTTGACACTATGACATGAGCGATTCAATGCCTGGCTTAAACTGAAGATGTACCTTCTTAATGTATGAAGACAGATATAGTAGGTAGCAACAAGAAGTCCATTCCCGGAGAGTTGTTCTTCAAAGAGGAAATGGTCATATATTTCCAAAAGAAAGAAACATGGGCAATGATCCAAGTCCAGTGAATCCCCATTATTCAGAATGAATCCATTTCTGAGTTTTCTTTTGAACTACAGGGGGATAGAACAGTTACTACAGTAGTGAGCTAAAAGAGACCAGGGTCAAGTCTCCATTGAGTCCTTTGGGTCAAGGGTTTTCCTGCTTTCCATGCAGGACAAATAATTTACTGAGCTTTATGAGGGAGGATCTAAATTCAGGGGCAATGGATTAAAATCCTGTTTGTGACATTTAATATCTGCATTAAATTGAACGAATTACTTTCCTGGGCCTCAGTTTCTTCATTTGTAAAATGAGAGGAGCCTAACTAGATGGCTTAAGAACTTTCTAGATCTAAGTTTGTGATCATTTATGTTTAAATTTTACAAAGCCTCCCCAAAAGGGCTGTGTCTAATCTGTCTGTTCACATGCCTTTAAGTGGTATAAGGGCATTCAGTAAGAATTTAGTTATTGTTATCATTATTACTTTTGTCTTTGTTATTGCTGTTTTGACCAGACCTGTGATTTCTCTGGTGTAGAGCGTTCCCAGTGAGATAGTTCTTCCTTACCATACAGATCTGGCAATTGCTTTGCAACTTATAGGCTTAAGAGAGTTGCCTGAAGCAACTATTACAGTAGTTAAATACTTGTTATTAGCATTATTTGCATAAGCAATTACAGTTTTTGATGAAACACCAATGAGGAGGCATCTGGTTTTTATTAAATGTCATCAGTACATTATTAATTCATGTCATAAATTAAAGTTAGGCATTGCCATATTATCAATATTAATGATTAATATCATGAGAGATTAGCCCATAGACTACTTCGAAGACCTTTCTATACTCCCAAACCACATTTTGCATGTAATAAAGAACAGCCCTTCCTTTAGGCTCTTCCAAGGGTATAACATTCAAACCAGACAGAATATTAGAAGTATAAGAGACCATAGCATCATATAGTCTATTTCCCTGATTTTATAGATGAAGCAATCATGGCCCACAGAGATCTAATTCCATAATACCAGTTAGTACAGAAGCCCTATCTTCTTACAATCCAGTGTCTTTCTCCCTGAGCTATGCTGCCTTCTATAAAATAGAGGAGACAGAAATGTACCATGGAAAGAATATTAGATTTGCAGTTGGACAAACTGGTATCAAGTATTGACCCTTCTACTTACCATCCGTGTGACCTTAGACAAGCCATTTAACTTCTTTGGATCTCAAATTCCTGACTGTAAAATGGGGGTTGCACTGTATGAGCTTTCCTCAGCTCTGCCTATGCTTATCATCAGAATGGTCCCCCATGGTTTCCATCTCTAAACAGCCTGTTCCTATGACAGCTATCCACATTTTTTCTTTCACTTTTTTGCCTGATGTTTTCCTGAGTCTTGGCTTCATATGTCCCCTTGCATTTCAGGAGTCTCAGAAATGTTAGTGAGATACTCAGTCTTGTGACTCCTCACCGACTATAGATCTCAGATCATGGTGACCTTTCCTCTTGAAATGTCACTTTCTCAAGTGCTTTTGGCAGGAGTGTTAAGAAAGAGGACAGTTTGGAGACTGACCAGAGAAATTATTTTCGTGAATCATCCCCCATTTTTTTGCAAAGCCTGGAATCTTATCTGTGATAGTTAAGTGGAAGGTCATTCACTCAAAATCCTTGGTCATTAGAGGCAGTGTGAAATGATCAAATAGCACTAAGTCACATTTCTATATAGTGCTTTGAAGGTTACACCATACTGTCTTGGGTAAGTGTAGAGAGACAGCATCTGAAACCCTGGGAGCAGGATTTTGGTGCCACGGCATTTCTTTGCTTTTCCTACATGAAAGTTTTCCTCATCTCATGGGGTGGGGTTGATCCTTGCTTCTGGAAAGCTATGCCAAGCTCTTATGGGTCTTACCAAGCTGGAAAGACTTTAAGTACAGACTCATTGTGTGTCTGATGCTTGAGGAAGCCTTGTAAAGTTCAGAGAGCCTCATTGCCAGAGGGTTAGACACATTTGGGCTTCTTCAACTTATGAAGTCCATAAACCATATGCATGTGTGTGTGTGTGTGTGTGTGTGTGTGTGTGTGTGTGATTTACACTGATGGGGGGAGGACCCCACATTGATAAAATTAAGACATTGTTGCAGTACCAAAATGAGCCTTTTTTGATGCCTTTTGTAATTGTAAATTCCTTTAAAAATTCTTAGAGTCTCATAATGTACTTGGTACCATCTTTGATGCTATTAGGGATACAGGGCTCATAGTTCAGTGGGATAAGTACCAGGCTGTTATGCATAAATTTGAAGAGACTGAGTAGTACAGTGGAAAGTACAAAGAATTTGGAGTCAAAAGACCTGGGTTTCAATCCTATTGCTTCCATTTACAACCTGTGTAGCCTTGGGAGGTTTACATATACAGGTGTGCCTCAGTTTCCTTGTATAAATTGAAGATGTTGGAATAGCTAATATCTAAGGTTCCCACCAGGTGGCACAACAGATAGAGTACATGGCTTGGAGTCAGGAAGACTCATCTTTATGAGTTCAAATTCAGCCTCAGACACTTAGTAGTCATGTGACCTTGGGCAAGTTTCTTAACCCTGTTTGCCTCAGTTTTCTCATCTGCAAAATGAGCTGGAGAAGGAAATGGTAAACCACTCCAGTATTTTTGCTAAGAAAACCCCAATTGGTTAATGAAGAGTCAACAACTCAAAAAGAATAAAGATTCCTACCCCCTCCAATGCTATGATGCCATAATGAATAAAGCTAGGTCAGGACCCCAATGTATAGACAAGATAAAGTAGTCTCTGGGCCTTTGCTATACAGACTCCAGACATATTTTTTTAAAGAAGAATCATGATGAAGGGGAAAGAAAAGATGCATAATGAGCAATTTTTGCACCTCATATAAGAAGGCCAAAAAAGCATCTGGGGCAGGAGGCAAGAAGGCATACCATGGAGACCTGGTCTTCTTTGGATAAGGGATCCAGTTCAGAGAGGAAATCATTTGAGGAATAGTCACCTCTAAGCTTTATATTTTAAATAATTATTTTTATTAATTAAGTGATGATGCAAACATTTTTACAATTCAAGAGGATTATAAATGTTGTCAAAACTCTCTATATTTTAGTACTCTGACTTGAACACAGATCACTCCACCATAGGAATTTCTCTTGGTAGAGTAGCATTCAAAAGTCTGATAAAAAGGGTAAGGTGGGGGGCAGCTAGGTGGTGTAGTAGATAGAGCACTGGCCCTGGAGTCAGGAAGACCTGAGTTCAAATCAAGCCTCAGACACTTGACCCTTAGTAGCTGTGTGACCCTGGGCAAGTCACTTAACCCCAATTGCCTCACAAAATAAAAAAGGGTAAAGGGTGTGTGTGTGTGTGTGTGTGTGTGTGTGTGTGTGTGTGTGTGTGTGTGTGTGTATGTGAGGGGGAGCCAAGATGGCAGAGGAGAGGCTGTGACTCCCACAAGCTCCAGATAAACCTGTCCACTCACTCTCAAATAATTCCATTAAAAAAACAAACAGGGGGCAGCTAGATGGTGCAGTGGTTAAAGCACCAGCCCTGGATTCAGGAGTACCTGAGTTCAAATCTGGCCTCAGCCACTTGATACTTACTAGCTGTGTGACCCTGGGCAAATCACTTAACCCCCATTGCCTGCAAAAAAAAAAAAAAAACCCAAAACAAAAAAAAAAAAACCCAAAACAAAAAAAAAAACCCCAAACAGAGTGGCCTAATGCACATAAAAACAGTGAGACTATTTTTTCAGCAAAAGATGGCAACTGAGATCACCTGCTGATTGGGCTGAGCAGCTCAGTGTGTGGTCCAGACCCATCCAGGAACAGACAGTACTTCCATCACCTCAGAGTCTTCAGTGCCAGCAGCTTCTTCTGAGGCTCAGCTGGCAGACTGGTGAGGGGCTTTGGTGGTAGGCCTGGCTGAAGTGGCTGCAGGTTCTGCTGGAGTTGGGGTGAAGCACCCTGGTTCTGAATCAGTGGACTGAATCAAGTGGTGGTGGCCCAGTGAGGGAGGGGCACAGGCATGCCAAGCTTCTGACCATATAGAATCAGATTTCAATAGGACTTCTGTTTCTGGGTCAAAGAGAAAGCTACTGTGGTTACTCACAGGCCAGGCAGGCTGAGAAGAAGCCCACTCACCTCCTGGGCCATGCTGTAGATTAGAAAAGTCTGTCGTGGAAGCAGTGCTACACTTTAAGAAGGAGTTAAAAGCGAAGAAATAGGCAGCCAAGATGAGCAGGCAGAGAAAGCACCTGACCATCAAAACCTTCTTTGGGGGAAAGGTAGACCAAAATACACCCTCAGAAGGAGATAATAACAAAGTCAAAGCTCCAACATCCAAAGCTTCCAGGAAAAATATGAATTGCTCTCAGGCTATGGAAGCACTCAAAAAGGACTTTGAAGAGAAAGTATGAGAGATAGAAGGAAGATTTAGAGAGATGGAGGAAAGAATGGAAAGAGAAATGAGCAATGCAGGGAACTCATGAGAAAAAAGTCAACAGTTTGAAAAGCCAAATGGAAAAGGAGATAGAAAAGCTCTCTCAAGAAAACAATTGCCTAAGAATTAGGATTGAACACATGGAAGCTAGTGACTTTATGAGAAACAAAGACACAGTAAAGTAAATCTAACTGAATAAAAAAAAAAGAGGGTGATATGAAATATCTCCTTGGAAAAACAGCTGACCTGGAAAATATGATCCAGGAGAGAATTTGAAAATCATTGATTTAAAAAAAAGCCTAGACATCATCTTCCAAGAAATTATCAGGGAAAATTTCCTGATATTCTAGAAGCAGAAGGTAAAATAGAAATTGAAAGAATCCACTGAAAACTCCTCCTGAAAGAGATCCCAAAAGGAAAACCTCCAGGAATATTATAGCCAAATTCCAGAGCTCCTAGGTCAAGGAGAAAATATTGCAAGCAGCTAGAAAAAAGGAATTCAAATACTGTGGAGCTACAGTAAGGATAAAACAAGATCTAGCAGCATCTACATTAAAGGACCGGAGGGCATGGACTATGATATTCCAGAGGGCAAAGGAACTCGGACTACAACCAAGAATCACATACCCAGCGAAACTGAGTATAATCCTTCAGGGGAAAAATGGGACATCAATGAAAAAGAGGACTTTCAGGCAATCGTGATGAAAAGACCTGAACAGAATAGAAAATTTGACTTTCAAATACAAGACCCTAGAGAAGCATAAAGAGGTAAACAGGAAAAAGAAATCATGAGGGATATTAAAAGATTAAACTGTTTACACTCCTAACTCATAAGATCTTTCTCAGTATTAGGGCAGCTGAAAGGAATATACTTAGAGGGCACAGGTATGAATTGAATATGAACAGTTGATATCTGTAAAGCATTTATTTTTTGTTTATCCTTGATTTTTTGTGGACCAGGCAGGGTGGGGTTGCTTATGTCTGGGGCCAGATGTGGACTTGGGGCCTCCTGGGTCCAGGGATGGTACTTTGTCCACTGTGTCACCTAGCTGACCCATGATGACATCTTCAAAATAAAGTTAAGGGGTATGAGGAATGCACTGGAAAAAAGGGAAAAGGGATAGGCGGATTGGGGAAAAGTAGTTCACATAAAAGAAATAAGAAAAAGCTTATGGAGTAGATGGGAAGATGGGGAAGGAGTGGGGAGTGAGTGAGCCTAACTCTCAACAGAATTGGCTCAAAGAGGGAATAAAATGCACACTCAAGAGGGGATAGTAATATATCTGGCCCTATGGGAAAGTGGGAAGGGAAGGGGATGGGGGGGAGAGTCAATGGAAGGAAGAACAGATTGGGGGAGAGGGCAGTAAAAAGCAAAACACTTTTGAGGAGGGATAGGGTGAAGGAAGATAGATAATAGAGTAAATATCAAGGGGAGGGATTAAGATGGAGGCTAATATACTTTACAGTAACTGTGAAAGAAAGGATGAGCAGGATGCTATCAGAAGGATGTATGAAAAATGCAAACCACCAACAGATAGAGAACTGATGGTATCTGAATACAGATTGAAGTATAATTTTATTTGTTAGCTCCTCTTTCTAAAGATATTTTGTCTATTTTCTTTCACAACTTGATTAATGAGAAGATGTTTTGCATATCTGCACATGTATGACATATTGAATTTATGAATTTCATAGGGGGAGATGAGAGAGGGAAGAAGAAAATTTAGAACACAAAATTTAAAAAATCAATGTGAGGGGCAGCTAGGTGGAACTGTGGATAAAGCACTGGCTCTGGATTCAGGAGGACCTGAGTTCAAATCCAGTCTCAGACACTTGACACTTACTAGCTATGTGACCCTGGGCAAGTCACTTAACCCTCATTGCCCCACAAAAAAAAAAAATCAATGTGAAAAGTAATTATGAGTGGGAGGTATTCAGAGAAAGCTGGAAGGACTTACTTGAACTGATGCTGACTGAGAGGAACAGAACCAGGAGAACATTGTATATAGTAACAGCAACACTGTGTGATGAACAATGGTGATAGACTTGGCTCTTTTTAGCAATGCAATGGGCCAAAACAATTTCAAAGAACTTCATAATAGAAAATGTTCTCAACATCCTAAAAAAAAGAACTGTGGTTTATGAATGCAGATTGAACCATATTGTTTCTAAAAAAAAAAGGGGGGGGTAAAGGAGGAAATAAACATTTATTAATCACTTCTAGGCACTGTGCTAAGTGCTTTATAAATATTATCTCATTTGAGAAGAATCCTAGATTTTGGATAAGTCATTTCCCCCGCTTTGGGATTCAGTGCCCTCATCTGTAAAACAAATGAGTTGGGTTAGGTGACCTCCAAGGTCTTTCAGGCCTGATTTTGATTTTTTATGTGAACTATTTTTCTTCAGAGTTTCTTGGCATAGGTCTAGTCCCACTACAAATTATAAATTTCATAAAAGAAGGGACCAGACTTTGTTTCTTTTTTTATCTCCCCAAGAGCCTATCTGAGTAGTTGGCACTACACAGGTCTAGTACATACCAACATGCACACACACATACATACACATGTATTTCAAAATTACATTAACTATTGGCTTATGGCAATATGGTGGTATGTTATTCCTAATTTTCATCCAAGTGGAGATTATCTTTTCACAGGGGAGCTCCTGACCAAAACAAAATTAAAGAAAAAAGGAACTCAAAGAATTCCACAGGTTTTGAACTTGTCTTTATGTTGGGGGAAAAAAGCACCCCAAATTTCCAAAAGAAGATGCCTTCTTCAAAAAAAGGGCAGAGGAGAAGAAACTTTCTAAACTTCTGCTGCTGATTTTGACTGACATGCCATACACCTCTAATCTTGCGTTGTATTTTCTCTAACTCGATTTAATGGATTTGTTCAGTTTGGGTTGTAAGGACTTTTCCTTCCTCCCTGTTAGTTTAGTGGCTATGCCAAGAGCTGAATTATGATGCCCAGTAGGGATTTAATGAGGCTTTGAGCGATCTTTCCTAAGCCATCCTTACCATTTCAGACAAACCCAAATCTGCCATTTGGAATTTATCAGAAAAATATGGTGCTCAATCAGGAAAAAATCTCTTTGTTTGTTTTTCCTCCATCACCTAACTAAAAGTCATCTGGACTTGAAATTCCACAAGCTTCCCATCCAGCTGCCGCTGCCATCCAGGACTAAGTGTTTTACCATAGAAAAATGAACAAAGTGAATAAAAGCAAAATCTGCCAAACTCCCAAAGTACCTTTTTGGGGGGTAGTAGGGGGAACGAAAAAGGGAGTGTCTAATCAGAAAATTCGATTAACATGTAATTAACAGAACTCTTTAAAGTGTAATTACAATTTTAAACACTTTGAAGCCCTTTTAGGAAAGAAAACAAACAATATTCAGTATTTCAAGAGCCAGGAAAATAAACAATTTCTTCTGGATGCCTCGGACAGCCAGAAAAAACTCACTTTAGGAATAACAGAGCTGGTTTGTGAACCCATTACATTCATCTTGGTGCATCTCATAGAATTGCAGATGAATCAACAATGCTTTTTTTCCACCTGTAGAAAAATAAATCTTCAAACTTGAACAGTGTGTAAGCAGGCTAATGTAAAAAAAAAAAAAAGATTCTATCTCCTGGTTTTAGAAACCACACATTTCTAGATTTTAAATGTCACTCGAAGTTGCCAATCAACCACAGTAACACATTAGCTTTTCCAGAGATCAAACTTCTAACAAATTCAAACTTAAAGGAATACAGTCTGTAAGGGAAGTAAAAGACAAGCTGGCATTAAATGTTATTGTACTTTATGGAGAAGTCCTCAGGCATTTATTAAATATCTATTGATCATAGTTTACACATAGTTCTAGTCACTTTTGGATATATTATTTGAACATTTGGATATTGGAATTTGGATATATTCTCACAGAACAGAAGATTGGATGCAGTAAGGTTTCTAACGGGACAATTGTTCATCCTTCAATCTTGAAAAGAACCAATGACATCAGGAGGGTGGTTACTTGACTAGCATGTGAATTGGCTATAAGGGTGCTGAAAGACAATAATGGAGGTAAAGGAAGAAATAACTTCCCCTTCCCAGTTCCACCACAATTGCAATAATTAATGATCAACATGATAATAGGATTTTTATCTGGAAAGGACCTTTAGGATCAGTAAGTATACATAAGGTGCTGTTAAGATTTATGATTAGAGATAATCATGGGGATGTTGAGTAAGCTATATTCCTTTCCAAAGCATAACATTTTTTTGTTTTGTTTTGTTTTGTTTTTGTTTATGTTTTGTTTTGTCGTTTTGTAGGGCAATGAGGGTTAAGTGAGTTGCCCAATGTCACACAGCTAGGAAGTGTCAAGTGTCGGAGGTGAGATTTGAACTCAGGTTCTCCTGAATCCAGGGTCAGTGCTTTATCCACTGCACCACATAACTGCCCCCAACATTTATTTTAAAATGAGAAAACTGAGGCTCAGAAGGGAATTAACATGCTTCAAGTCATGGAATTGTATTTGAACACTGGTCCTCTAGAGCAGTTGCCTCTACATTTTTGATCTCACACATCTAACAGTAAAAATGATTTTGTACATATACCCTCACTATTATTATATTTACTTATTTATTAATTATGTATGTGCCACTTTACTAAAACACAAAAAATTTAAAAGGATAAGAAAAAGATGAAATAATATTTGGCCTGAGTCAATAGGGAGTCCCTGGAGTTTGTCAAGTAGGGGAATGACATGTTCAGACCTGTGCTTTCAGAAAAATCTCTTTAGTAACCATTTGGAAGATTAATTGGAAGTGGGAGACACTTGAGATAGGGAGACCAATTAGGAGACTATTGCCATAGTCTAGAAAAAAGGTGATGAGTCTGAATTAGGGTGGCAGCTATGTTCACATCAAGAAGGGGACAAAAACAAGAGGAAGAAATGAAAAGATTTGTTAACTGATTGGATATGTGAGATCAAGCAGAATGAGGAGTCAAAGATGATGCTGAGGTTACCAACCTGGGATAGTAGGGCCCTAGATAGTGATGGTAACTGTGGACTTGAGAAGAAAGATGTTCGGGGCAGCTAGATGGCGCAGTGGATAGAGCACTGGCCCTGGATTCAGGAGGACCTGAGTTCAAATCCGGCCTCAGACACTTGACACTTACTAGCTGTATGACCCTGGGCAAGTCACTTGACCCCAATTGCCTCACCAAAAAAAAAAAAAAAAAAGAAGAAAGATGTTCTTTGGGGGAAGGAGGTAAAAATAGTTCTGTAATATATTATTGCAACTCATTCATGGCTTCACATCCTTTGTCCCTCCAGAATGAAGATGGATGGGTTAGGGCTCTTGCTAACCAATCATTGCTCTGAGGCTCAGATTCTTTCCTATGGATAGGCAACTGCTGCATCTAGGAAGTAATATGGGCAGGAAGGGGTGGATTTGCTGGGGGTATGGAAGTACAGAAGGTTTTTCTACTGCCACCTAACCAGCTGCTGCTGTTGGTACCGATTAGGTTAAAACTTCCTAGAGGGGCCAACTGCAATCTTGGAAGGAGCAGGTAGTGGAGCTGTTTAAGTTTGAAAAATTCAGTTATTTGTAAAACTCCATTATGTAGAATAGCCCCATCATCCACCATGCCAAGTAAAGAGGTGCTGTTGTGATTTATGATTAGAGATGATCATGGAAATGTTAAGTGAGTTGTACTCTCTTCCAAAGGAGGAAATTTGACTTAGATACCAGATATCAGACAGATTTATACTTTGCAGTTTAGATATTCCCCAAAATGACCCAACTTTCCAAGTCAGATGAAGATAAAGACTCCAGGAGGGCTTCAAAGGTAGTGAGGGAGAAGAGACAGAGAGAAAAAGCATTTATTAAACACTTGCGATGTACCAGGCACAGTGCTGAGTTTTATCAATATTATCACATTTGAAAACATTAGCTTCAGTTGACACATGAATTTAAGTTCCTTCAGGGCAGGAACTGATTCACTTTTGTATTTTTGTTGCTAGAGCCTATGTTGTAGACATTTAATAAATACTTGTTGAGTGATTGATTAAGGCACAGGGCAGTCTTTAGTTCAAAGACAAATGCTGGCTTTAGTGAAAGAGCATTAGCATTTGTCCTAGAAAGTTCTCATCTGCAGGGGAGTTATAATGTAAGATGGAGAAAATCTTACCAACTTATGACATCAAATAAAAATCCTAAATTGCCACACATTTATTAAAGACTGTGTAGTGAGAGACATTTGTTTCCCCCCACCCCTGCCACTCCCACCCCATGATCAATAATAAATATGCAGACATTTCTCATGTCCCACATTTGCACAGACCAAGGATCAAGGATATGGCCTGAGGCAAACCTCATTGTATGCCCTATTCCTCCAACCTGATATATCACTGATTAAAGACCTGTCTAAAACCTATAGAACCTGACATGTTAGAGAGTTGCCTAGCTCTCATCAAGATGGTTTGCTCATAGTCACACACCTAGTAGTCTCAGTGGCAGGATTTGAAATCAGATCTTCCTGACTCCAAGTCCAACACACTAGCTTCCTGGCATGTGGTAAGCACTTAATAAAGACTAGTGAGTTGCTACCTTCATCCATTTCTTCTATGTTGCTGAACACTGGAGGCAAGAATCATCCACTTTTCTTGTGTTCAATAAACATTCATTTTACCTAATTTCCATTGGGCTGTTGCTGATAGACTCCAATCCTTTTTTTGCTCTTCTTGTTTGACTCTCTCATAAGCTTCCACTTGATCCCACCCATTGACCTTTTATCATATGTCTCTCTTTTGTTCCAATGACAAAATGTCAGAGCAAACAGTTTATACTTGTTTTCCCTATTTCCAAATACACTAATTTCTCACCCTCTTGTAATCTAGTTTTCTGGCACTAAAATTCAAACTTCTCTTTCCAAGATTGAAAAGGATCTCTTAGTTTCTATATCCAATGACTTTTGGTCCTTATCCTTTTGAATGCTCTGGAACCTCTAATATTATTGACCACTTCCTCTTCCTGGCTGCTCTCTCCTTTCTTTATTTTTGTCACATTGCTCCTTCCTGGTTCTCCTAAATGCCTGACTGCTCTTACTTAGTCTCCTTGGTAGGATTATCATCCATGGTCCACTCCTGTGTTGTGCCACATGGTGTTGTTCTGGGTCCCTCTTCTCTACTTTCTCTACACTTTCCCTCTTGGTGTTTGATCCTGGCGATCTCCTTCTATCAGATCCCATGAGTTTAACTTGATTATTTCTGTTCAACTGACTCACAAATCTCTTTCTTGCCCTTATCAGTCTCCAAAACTCTAGTCCCATATCACCAAATGCCTGCTGGCTATCTCTCCAAGGATATTTCATAGGCAACTCAAACTTATCACATACAAAACAGAAATTACCTTTCACAATAAAGCGTCCTGTCTTCTAATTTCTTTGTGTCTGTTGAGAGCACTATCGACATTTTAGTCACCCAGGTTTGCTATACTGGAGTTATCATTGACTAGTCACTTGAACTCCTTAACCATCCATCTATATTCCATATCCTCTTGTTGTCTTATCCATTCTCAGGTACCACCACAGCCTCTCTCAGACCCATCCTCTTTTCTCCATTTTCATGGCCCCAACTTAAGTTTCAGCCTTTCTGAATTCTCATCTGGACCATGACTCCTATATGTCTCCTCAATAGTCTACCCTCCACAAAGCTGCCAATTTGATGTTCCTTGAGAATGGGCCTGACCACATTCATCCTTCATTCAAAGAGTTTTTGTAGCCTCTTATTGCTTTGAAACCTTAAGCAGCACTTTCCTAACATTTAGTGATCTGAATCAGTGGAGGGACCAACCAAGCTGAATGAATTGTGGCTCTTTTGAAGTACTGAAGGAAGGGTGTAATGAAAGAATTACTATCGTGGCAAAGTTCTCAGCAAAGCACAGAGGTTTTAGATGCAAATAGAGATCTAGTCAAAGCTCTGTGTTTCCTCAAGTTAAATATACAAATTAAATCATGGTAACAGTCCAGTTTCATGTCTTGGATAGGTCTAACTAAAAATAAATTAAGGGAAAGACAAAACGATAAAGGGAGCTTTAGTGCTATAAAATTTTTTTTGGGGGGGGGCAGGGCAATTAGGGTTAAGTGACTTGCCCAGGGTCACACAGCTAGTAAGTATCAAGTGTCTGAGGCCAGATTTGAATTCAGGTCCTCTGAATCCAGGGCTGGTGCTCTATCCACTGCACCACCTAGCTGCCCCAAGTGCTCTAAATTTAAATTTCAAAAACACCTAGAATTTCTCTTGTCTATCCCATCATTTTTGAGATGAGGAAACTGAGGCCTAAAGAAATTATGTGACATATAAAACAGCTGGTAAATATGCAGAACAGATGAAAACTCATGTGGATTAGGACCCGATCTCAACCCCCTGCCGCCTCCCCCTTCCCCCCCAAAAAAACAAAACCAAAACCAAAAACAACAACATACTTCTATTTACTTCAATAAGGAAAATCTCATTTATGACATCTGGTTTGCCTAATTCTCCAGTTACAGAAAAAATACTTTTTATGTTGGGTCAGAACCAGGATGTCTCCAGACCAGGATAATTTATCTTTTGTAACAAATTGAATTTCTAAGACTTAAAAAAAAAATCATGACTTTATTTTTACCCTGAAGGTAGAGGTGAGATGGGAATTTGTGGACTAACCCCTAAGGATTCTGGATGAGAAATGTAAAAATATTATTAACTAACTGGGCCTAATCTGTGGACTTTTGACTGGCTGGCTATCTGACTGCTAGTGATTGCCTAAGCCAGTCTGTTAGGGTTACTTAAAAATTCCCACACTGCTTCTCCCAAATTGATAGACAAACAGCCTCTTTTTTAAACAATCAAAGCAGAGTTTATTTATAAAAATAAATGTAAGAGATAAGGGTAAAGAAATGCAAAGTTATATGACCTGACTTTTAAACTTTCTCTCCTGTGGGCATGCTTATTACCCCTGAGCTGTGTCTCTTGCCTGTGGGTCTGTTGGCTGCTGCCTCTGTGGCCTGCAGCCACACCTCTCTCAGACTGGTTTGCCTTCAGTCCTCTCCAACTTTCTCAGTCCTTTCTCTTTCACTCTTTAACTTCTCTCTCACTATGTCTTCCAACCGCAAGCCCCCTTCTTTTAGCGTCCTCTTCCTCTATCTGCAAGCCCTCTTTCTTTTCGTACTGTTTCTCTGGCTTCCTTCCATTAATCATCCTAGCATCTGACCGACTTTCTTCTAGTGTTCCCCCCTAACTGTCTAACTGCAAGCCCTTTCTCCATAACATTGTGAACCCCCAGCATCTCTAGCATCTCTGTACCAACCAACCTTCTTCTAGCATCCCCCCTTCTAACTTCACTCTCTGTACCTTAGCAAAACCCCAGCATCTCTGCCTCCCAGACTATATATCTCTTCTCTCCCCTAAAACCTCAGGCTCCCCACTCCTCAGCACAGCCAAGCTAATTCTCTGGCCATTAGCGCTATGGCTGGGGGCTCAAGTGAGCTGTGCATACCACACCCAGGGCTTGAGGGGCCATGCCCCCTGCTACACACCCAGGACCTCAGCACAGGCAGTGCCAGGGGCCATCAGGGCAAGCCTGGGATCTCCAGGGCAGATCCCTTCAGGGTGGAGGGAGCTGGGGCTTTTTGCAGCCATCCAGCCTGACTGGTGCCCCCTAAGGCTCCAAGGCCAATGGGGTTTCTCACCTTGGCTGCTGAAGGAGGGGGTGGGGCACCAGCCCATCTCACACAGAGAAAAACCCTGAGGGCCTAAGGCTTTTTAATCTCAGCCCAAAGGCAGGGTCCCCAAATCACAATAAATTCCCACAGAAGTAAATGAGCTCCCTTCGATAGGTATATATAGGATTATGAATGTGAGATGCATATCAATACTAAATATCAATATTAAACTTATATGCATCAAATACACAATCTAAATTTTTAAAAGAAAAGTTAATTGAATTACAGGTGGAAATAGATGGTAATACTATAACAATAAGGAACTTTAATCTTCCCCTCTTAGACCTAGATAAAGCTAACTAAAAATAAATAAGAAAGAAGTCAAATAAATGAATAGAATTTTATTTTTTATTAATTTTTAAACTTACCTGTGTTTTATTATATTTTTAGTTATCATATTAAATATTTCCCTATTACATTTTTTTTTGTGCAGGGCAATGAGGGTTAAGTGACTTGCTCAGGGTCACACAGACAGTAAGTATGTCAAGTGTCTGAGGCCAGATTTGAACTCGGGGCCTCCTGAATCCAAGGCCGGCGCTTTATCCACTGTGCCACCTAGCTGCCCCTTCCCTATCACATTTTAATTTGGTTTGGACTGCACCTGGGAGTGTTGGGAGTACATGCTGCCTACCTCTGATGTGGTGAGCAAAATGCCAGACTTGGGGGAGTCAGGAATACACAGGCTCAAATCATATCACAGATATTTACCAGGTGTGTGACCTCGGCAGCTCACTTAGCCTTTCAGTGTCTCAATTTCCTCCTTCATAAAATGGGTCATGTAAATTAGAATAGGCAAGGAGGAAACAAAACTATCACTCTTTGCAGATGATATAATGGTATACTTAAAGAATCTTAGAGAATCAATTCAAAAATTACTTGAAACAATTAACAACTTTAGCAAAGTAGCAGGATATAAAATAAATCCACATAAATCATCAGCATTTCTATACATGACCAACAAAGTCCAGCAGCAAGAGATAGAAAGAGAAATTCCATTTGAAGTAATGGTAGATAATATAAAATACTTGGGAGTCTACTTGCCAAGATAAACCCAGGAACTCTATGAACACAACTACCAAACACTCTTCACACAAATCAAATCAGATCTAAATAATTGGAAAGATATCAATTGCTCATGGATAGGCAGAGCTAATATAGTAAAAATGACAATACTGCCTAAATTAATTTACTTATTCAGTGCCATACCAATCAGGCTACCTAAAAATTATTTTACAGAGCTAGAAAAAATAATAACAAAATTCATCTGGAAAAACAAAAAATCAAGAATATCCAGGGAAATAATGAAAAAAAATTCACAGGAAGGTGGGTTAGCAGTACCAAACCTGAAGCTTTACTATAAATTGGCAGTCATCAAAACTATCTGGTACTGGCTAAAAAATAGAGTGGTAGATCAATGGAATAGGCTAGGCACAGGAAATGCAGTAGTAAATGACACTAGTAATGTAGTGTTTGATAAACCCAAAGACTTCAGCTTCTGGGATTGGAACTCAGTATTTGACAAAAACTGCTGGGAAAACTGGAATATAGTATGGCAGAAATTAGGCATAGACCAACATCTTACACCTTATACTAAAGTAAGGTCAAAATGGATACATGATTTAGACATAAGAGGTGAGACCATAGGTAAATTAGGAGAGAAAGGAATAGTCTAGCTATCAGATCTTTGGAAAGGAAAACAGTTTATGACCAAACAAGAGATAGAGTATATTATAAAATGCAAAATGGATGATTTTGATTACATTAAATTAAAAAATTTTTGTACAAACAGAAGCAATGCATCCAAAATTGGAAGGAAGGCAGAAAGCTGGGAAACAATTTTTGTGGCCAGTACTTCTGATAAAGGCCTCATCTCTAAAATATATAGGGAACTAAATCAAATTTATAAGAATCCAAGTCACTCCCCAATTGAGAAATGGTCAAAGGATATGAACAGGCAGTTTTCTGATGAAGAAACCAAAGCTATCTATTCCCATATGAACAAATGCTCTAAATCACTATTGATTAGAGAAATGCAAATTAAAACAACTCTGAGGTACCACCTGACACCTATCAGATTGGCTAAAATGACAAAAAAGGAAAATAATAAATGTTGGAGAAGCTGTGGGAAAATTGGAACACTAATGCATTGTTGGTGGAGCTGTGAACTGATCCAACCATTCTGGAGAGCAGTGTGGAATTATGCCCAAAGGGTGATAAAGCTGTCCATACCCTTTGACCCAGCAATACCACTTTTGGGTCTTTTTCCCAAAGAAATCATGGAAAGGGGAAAGGGACCCACATGTACAAAAATATTTATAGCTGCTCTTTATGTGATGACAAGGAATTGGAAGTTGAGGGGATGCCCATCAATTGGGCTGGACAAGTTGTGGTATATGAATACAATGGAATACTATTGTGCTATAAGAAACAATGAGCAGGAGGAGTTCAGAGAAACCTGGAGGGTCTTGCGTGGGCTGATGATGAGTGAGATGAGCAGAACCAGAAGAACATTGTACACAGTATTGTCATGGGAGGATTATGGGCCCCGGTCACCCCAACAATTCTCTGGGGGGTTCAAGGAACCTTTTCCTTGAAACCTCAGGGGTTTTCCCTTGAAATCAAGTAGGCCTCTCCTTGAACACAATCAAGGACACACACACCCACCTAACGGAGATAAGCGGCACAGATTGAACTGAGCATGCTCCAGGACCATCACCCCACATTCCAGTCCTCCTAAGCATCTGGATGAGGTAATCCAGGAGAAGACCACCTGGAACCGCCCATCAGCAGACTGCTTAGACCCATCAGGACAAAGTTGACACCCACCACCAGATCTCTCATGAGGGATTCTTCCTACCACAGCGCAACGCGGGAAGACCACCAGCCCCTCACCCAATAAGAGACTCTTACTCACCCCCCATCTAAACCCTATAAAATGGCACCCCACAAGTCAGTTGGGAAAAGCGTTTTGTTCTGGCAAAACCTTCCTCCCGGCCGGTTTCTCTTGTACCCCAATAAACCTGTTCTCTTGTTCCTGATTAGGTCTTGTGCGAGAGTGTAATTCTTTACAGAGGAATCCTAAGGACCCATGTGCTTTCTCCTATCGCTTTCCCCATATCAGTATCATCAACATTGAGTGTTGATCTACTATGGTGGACTGTATTCTTCTCACCAATGCAATGGTACAGAAGAGTTCCAGGGAACTCATGATGGAAGAGGATCTCCAAATCCAAGACAAAAAAAAAAAAAAAAAGAACTGTGGAGTATAGATGCTGAATGAACCATGCTATTTCTTTTGTTTTTGGTGCTGTTGTTTTTTCTATTTTGAGGTTTTTCATCATTGCTCTGATTTTTCTCTTATGACATGACTAATGTAGAAATAGGATTAATGTTATTATGTGTATATATATATATAACCTATATCAGATTACCTGATGTCTAGGGGAGGGGGGAGGGAGGAGAGGGAGGGAGAAAAATCTGAAATTGGAAAGCCTGTATAAACAAAAGTTGAGAACTATCTTTACATGTAATGGGAAAAAAATAAAATATTTTATTAATTAAAAAAAATGGGTCATGTAAGCCCTAGTGAGACTTCAGCAATGGTGTTCCAATAATAATAGCAACTGTCTCATAGTTTTGTTGTGTGAGATAATAAATTTAAAGTGCTATGTAAATGTCAGAAATTATTGTTATTTGGATTAGCAATAATAATCATTACTGTTACCAATCATTATTAATTAATGCACATAATTAATTTTAAATTAATTATATACTTCTCCTTCTCCTCCTCCTCCTCTTCTTCTCCTCCCCCTCCTCCCCCTCCTCCCCCTCCTCCCCCTCCCCTTCCCCCTTCCCCTTCCCCTTCCAGCACAAAGGTGCCTTCCAGCTGTAAATCTATAGTCCTATTATCCCATATTTTTCTCCTTGAGAAACATTGTAGCATTTATGGTCACGCTCACATGCTCCTTGGGATTGCTGGAGTATGGAAGCTGCCAATCCATATCCCCAATTGATTGAGGACTAGTCTCCTTCTGAATCAAGGCCAAAAGCAGAGGCTAAAGTTAGCTGAGTTAGGTAAATATCCATATGGCTCAATTGCTTGGTCAAATTCTATCTAGCCCTGGGGGTAAAGAAGCAACATTGGAGCAGGTTCTTAAGATCATAGAAAAATCAAGAGGTAGAAGGAGTCTCAGAGAACACCTAGTCCATTCCCTCATTTTACAGAGGGGAAAAACTGAGGCCCAGGGAGGTTACTTGCCCAAGGTCCCCCAGGCAGGAAGCAGTCAGATACAGAATTGGAACTCACGTTCCCTGGACATCAGAGGCTGGCACCTTTTCACCCTGCCTTCATGCTCTGCCTCCATGTTTGAAGGGAATTCTTGTAGCAGAGGGTGGAGGGCTTGGGAGGAAAAGGAAGAAGAGAGAAGTAAACCACAGGACACTGAACTAAATTAAAGTGATACTAAGTCATCTCCCAACTCCTGCACCAACTCTTGACATTCTAATTAAGCTAAATGGTCATGCAAATATAGGCATTTGACCTAGATCTATAGAGTGCTGAGAGTTGGTATCCCCAGTAGTTAGAGTCCTGCCAAAAATTAATGGTGAAGCTCCCTCCTCCCCCAGCACCCCCCACACCCAGGCACTCATTTTTGCCCAGCTGCTCTTTTGTCCTGCTGGACCATGGGATGCTGCCCATTTTCCTATCAGTGTAATAAGATGAGACACCTAGGATGCACTGAAGCGAGGCATGAGGTAAAGCCGGGCATAGGCCAAGGGCCCAGCTTGTCTCTTGTCCCACTTCTTACCAGCATCACTCAGGGGCAGAGATGGGGAAAGACTTATCTGGGATCCCATAGATGTCAAGCTTTCCAGTTTTCATAAAGTTATGAATTTAGAGCTAGAAGGGACTTCAAAGGCTGTCTAGCTCAACCCCTTCATTAAAAAAAAATGAACAAGCTGGGGCTCAAGAGGTTAAATGACTTGTCCAAAGTCACAGAGGTAGTAGGATTTGAACTCAGGGCCTCTGACTCCTTGGGCTGCACTTCTATCGCACTGCTTCAAGAACTTTACAGACTTTATTTCATTTGATTCTCACTACAGGCCTAAGTAGAGTTGGTAAGGGAAAGATTATTGTTCCCATTTTTTAAATCAGTATTGGGAGCTCTCCCCAACAATGGAGAGCTGTAACTTAGAGTCTTAACTGCCTAGAGTGCCACAGATGACTTGTCTGGTGTCCCAAAGCTCCTTTGCAGAGGTCGGAAGACTTTTCTGATGTATCAATCAGTTTTGCTGATTTTGTCCCCTCTTTTTATTTTCTTTAAAAATGTCTTTGGTAGATCACAGAAGGATCTAGATTCTGCTAAGCAGAGATGAGGAGGGAATGCATCCCATGCATGGGGGGCAGCCTCTGTGAGGAATCCAAAGAAAGTCAATATGATTAGACCATCAGTTATGTGAAAAAGTAATAGATAAGAGCTGGAAAAGTAGGTCATGGCCAGAGTGTGAAGGGCTTCAAATACTCAAGAGGGACATTGTTGCTGATGTCAAAGTCAACAGGAAGCCATTGGAGTTTGTTGAAGAGGATGACATGGTCAGACCTGAGAATAGGAAGATGGATCAGAGAGAGGAGAGCCTGGAGGAAGGGAGACCAATGAGACCAATGAGGTACTTTTGCTGTAGTCCAGGTGAGAGGTGATGTGTCTGATCTAGGGAAGGGTTAATTTTGCTTGAAAAACTTGAAAGAACCAGTATGTGTTAATTAATTGGTCTTCAGGTACTAAGTAATTCAAAGGTGTCTTGTGGTCTCCTGGGAAGCAGGCTACTTGGTTTTCCTGAGATTCAATCAGCCCAAGATTGATGAAGGACTCTGAAGGTCAGATTTGCAAACAGAACCATTTATACCCTCTCTTGGCCACTCTGACAATCTAAGTCAAAGAATCAAGATTCAAACACAGGTCCTTTAGCTCCAACTTTGATCTTTTTTGATCTTTTTCATTTTATATTCTGTCCAGCCCATTCTCTTTATACAATTTCTTTTTTGATACATTTTAAATTGACTTATCTGTGACAAGTTGTACTCCTCCCTCTAGTTGAATGTAAGCTCTTAAGGAATAGAATTTTAGATAAAATAGATATGATAAGTATCTGGAGAGAACTGAAAGGGAATAGAAAGGAATAAATCTTTTTCTCACTGGTTCATGACACCTTTACAAATATTAATGGTATATTAGGGAATAAAATTTTATTGTTAGAAGCAGAAATATTAAAATCATTCTTTTCAGATAACAATGCAATGAAAATTATATTTAATGAGGGACCATGGAAACATAGATTAAAAATTAATTGAAGACTAAATAACCTAATGTTAAAGAACAAATAATAGAAACAATCAATAATTTCATTAAAGAAAATGACAATAATGAGACAACATATTAAAATCTATGGGAAACAGCAAAAACAGTAAGTAGAAGAAAATGTATATCTCTAAATGCTTTCATCAGTGAAATAAAGAACAGATCAATGGATTAGGTATACAATTTAAAAAAATGAGAGGGGAGCAACTAGGTGGTGCAGTGGATAAAGCACCTGCCCTGGCTTCAGGAGGACCTGAGTTCAAATCTGGCCTCAGATAATTGACACTTACTAGCTGTGTGACCTTGAGCAAGTCATTTAACCCTTATTGCCCTGACCCCCCCCAAAAAAACCCTTCAAAAAAACGCAAACCTAGAAAAGGACCAAAATAAATTATCATGGTTAATTGGTTAATTAATAGTTGATTAATATGATTTTTTTTAAAGAATTAAACCAAATCACTAGTATTAAAAATGAAAAGGGTGGGGGGAAGCTAGGTGGCACAGTGGATAAAGCAGTGGCCTTGGATTCAGGAGGACCTGAGTTCAAATCCAGCCTCAGACACTTGACATTTACTAGCTGTGTAACCCTGGGCAAGCCACTTAACCCTCATTGCTCTGCAACAAAACAAAACAAAACAACAACCCCCCCCCCCAAATGAAAAGGGTGAATATATCACTAATAAAAATGAAATCAAAGAAATTATAAGGAATTATTTTGTCTAATTATATGCCAATAAATTTAACAATTTAAGTGAAATGAAAGAATATTTACAACAATAGAAACTGCCTACATTAGTAGAAGAGGAAATAGAATATCTAAATACACCTATTTGAGAAAAAGAAAGTGAACAGGCCATAATGATCTTCCCAAGAAAAAGGCACCAGGATCAGACAGATTTAAAGGTGAATACTAGCAAGTATTTAATGACCACCTTATTCTAAAATTAAATAAATTATTTAAAATAATAGGCAAAGAAGGGATTCTAGAAATTCCTTTTATGAAACAAATATGATACTGATGCCTAAACCAGGAAGACTAAAAACAGAGAAAGACCAATTATAGACCAATTTCATTAATGAATATGGATGTAAAAATCCTAAATAAAATAATAGCTAAAAGATTACAACAAAATATTATAAAGCTTATGCATTATGAACAAGCAGGATTTATAACAGGAATATGGGGATGATTTAATTTTTTGTTTGTTTGTTTTTTTAGTGAGGTAATTGGGGTTAAGTGACTTGCCCAGGGTTACACAGCTAGTAAGTGTTAAGTGCCTGAGGTCGGATTTGAACTCAGGTACTCCTGACTCCAGGGCTGATGCTCTATCCACTGCTCCATCTAGCTGCCCCAGGGGGTGATTTAATTTAAAGAAAACTATTAACATAATTGACTATAACATCAAGAATTACAGTAACAAAAATAAGAGTTTATCAAGAGATGCAGAAAAAGCATTTGATAAAGTACAACATTCATTTCTATTTAAAAAAAAAACAACGCTTGAAAGCATAGGTATAAAGGGATTTTTGCTTAAATTGATAAAAAAAGCATTTACCTAAAACTATCAGCTATCATTTTTATGTGATGGGGATGAGCTAGAATGTTTCCCAGTAAGATCAGAAGTGAAACAAGGATGCCTACTGTCATGAATATTATTTAATATTTTATTGGAAATTCTTACAATAGCAAGAAGAGAAGAAAAGGAAATAGAAGGAATCAGCATAGGAAAGGCAGTAATAAAGCTATCTCTTTTTGCAGGTGATATAAAATATAGGAAGAAAATCCCAAAGACTTACTAAAAAGGTAGTTGAAATGATGAAAAATTTTAGTAAAGTAGCAGGATATAAAATAAATCCACATAAATCATCAGCATTCCTAATATATCACAAACAAAAACCTTCAAGAAGAGATTGTAAGAGATACCTTATTTTAAATGCCTCTAGACAACATGAAGTACCTGAGGGTACACATGCCAAAATTAACCCAGGAACTATATGGACAAAATGCTTTTAAAAAACCTATTTATACAAGTAAAATCAGATTTAAATAATTGAAGAAATATTAATTGGACATGGGTAGGCAGGACCAATATAATAAAAGTAACAACTTTACCTAAACTAATTTATATAATCAATGCCATCCCAATTAAATCACCAAAACTTTATTTGAATGAGAAAAAACAACAAAAATTTTTTTGGAAGAACAAAAGGTCAAGAATATCAAATGAAAAAAAAAGTAAAGAAAGGAGGTTTAACAGTACCGGATCTTAAACTATATTATAAAGGAGTACTTATCAAAACTATTTGGTACTAGTTAAGAAATAGAAAGCTAGAGTTGTGGAACAGAGCAGACATACAATCACAGCAGGAAATGATTCTTGTAACCTTTTGTTTGACAGGTGTAAATACTCAAAATTTGTGATAAGAATTTATTATTTGGTAAAATTTGTTGGGAAAGCTGGAAAGCAGTCTGGCAGAAAGTGGGCATAGATCAATATCTTACACCATTTACTAAGATAAGGTCAAAATGGATACATGAGGGGGCAGCTCGGTGGCACAGTGGATAAAGCACTGGCCCTGGATTCAGGAGGATCCGAGTTCAAATTTGGCCTCAGACCCTTGACACTTACTAGCTGTTTGACCCTGGGCAAGTCACTTAACCCTCATTGCCCAACAAAAACAAAAACAAAATACAAAAACTGGATACATGAACTAGATATAAAGAGATATTACAAGAAAATTGGAAGAATATGTAATAAATTACCCATCAGACTTATGGATGAATGAACGATATACGAATAAACAAGAGATAGAGAGCAGTGTGAGGTATAAAATGAATAATTTTGATTACATTAAATTAAAAAGGGGTTGTACAAATAAAACGAACATAGCCAAGATCAGAGGGAAAGAAATTTGAGGAAAAATTTATAGATGGTTTCTCAGATAAAGGTCTCATTTCTCAAACATGTGAGTCCTCAATTGATGAATGGTCAAAGGATATGAACAGGCAGTTTTTTCTCATGAAGAAATCAAGAGATCTTAAGTCATATGAAAAAAATGCTCTAAATCATTATTGATTTGGAAAATGGAAATTAAAATCTTGAGATATCAGATTGGCTAAAGAGATTAACAGGGAAAGTGACAAATGTTGGAAGGGATGTGGTAAAATTGGGACAATAATTCACTATTTGTGGAACTGTGAACTGATACACACATTTTAGAGAACAATCTGAAATTATACCCAAAGAGTTATCCATCTGCCTAGACCATTTGACCCAGCAATACTACTACTAGGTCTGTTTCCAAAGTTGATTAGGAAAAACAAGGAATGTTCTAAAATATTAATAGCAACTCTCTTCGTGGTAGAAAAGAACTGGAAATTTTGGGGATGCCCATCAACTGGGGAATGGCTGAACTAGTTGTATGTGATTGTACTGGAATACTACTGTGTTATAAGAAATGATGAACTCATTGGTCTTAGAGAGCCAAGATAAACTTGCATGAAATAATGAAGAGTGAAATGAGCAGAACCAGGAGAATGTTGTATACAGTAGCAGTAATATTAAGATCAACTTTAAGTGACTAAGTTGTTTTCACTATTATAAATACCCAAATTAACTACAAAGGGTCCATTAAGGAAGACACAATGCATCTGAAGAAAGAACTGATAAATAGAAATATTTATGGGATATATATATATATATATATATATATATATATGTGTGTGTGTGTGTGTGTGTGTGTGTGTGTGTAAATATATACAGACATTTGTGTCTAATGGTAGCCATCTCTGGGATAGGGGTCAGGGAGGAAGAAAAAAAAGGAAAAAACCCAGAAAGCTATATGATAAATTTATTACATATTTAAAAGAATACATAATAGATTTGTTGTTTCATGTGCAATCCTTTTCCCCCCCTATTTTACTATGTTATGGAAATGCTTGTTTTATTTCATAAGTTCAGAATTTGAAAAAAAAAGATTATGAGAGGCAGATGCCATACATTTACAGGATTGCACATTGGGATGAAGCTGCATCAAGGTTTTGTGTGCGTGAGAACAGGCAACTCAGGAGTGACTCTTAAAGAATAAGGTTTTGGAGAGAGAAGAGCTTAGCTCTTTCCTACCTGCAAATGCTTCCATGTTCTCAGGTCACTGAAAAGCTGAAAGTGACAGAAATACGCTTTCTCCTTGCAGCAAGGCTCACACTCTACTTGGAAGGGAGATTTTTAATTATATGTGCGATTTTAAAGTTTGGCACTGATAAAATTGGGAGCACTGCCAAAGCAGACATTCCTCGATAATATTCCCAATGCTTTCATGAAGGCAAAGAAAGAGGCAGCCTGGAAATATCTAAGTGCCAGCAGCCATTCTCTTTGTGAGTCTGCTGAGTCTGGCAAACAAGGTTTCTGGGCGGGTGAAAAATCCGTTCTTCAACAACACCTGCTTAAAATGAGCTCTCTCTCTCTCTCTCTCTCTCTCTCTCTCTCTCTCTCTCTCTCTCTCTCTCTCTCTCTCTCTCTGCCTTCCTTTAAAAGCTTGCTCAGTAGAGCAATGATTCAAAGGCAGCAATCAAAATGAGAAATTTAATGCAGAGCATCAGAAACAACAACAATAACAAATAGTTCAACATTCAAAAACTGGAAACCATAGCTAAGGATTATGGAATTATGATCAACCTAAGAATTGTTAATGGTAATACATTACTATTAAAACTAATTTCCCTGGTGGATTTGCTGCCTTTTCTGTATGCTAAATAGACATACTGCAGTGTAGCCAGAGCTTTGTTATCTTGTGTAGTGCCACTGAATCTCCAAGGTCCTTGTGTAACCCCTTCAGCACCTGAGAAGCAGAGATGGGAGGAGCAACTAGACAGTGTCCAGTCAATTCTGTATGATGTGCCTGAAATTGGCAGGAAAGATGTTTGGTGGAAGATCCAATCCTCACGTCTATGCATCTAACCAGGTGTACAAATCATTCATTTAAAGTAAATGTCTTCAAATTCAAATGGTTGAATACCTTATGATTACAAAGTCTGAGGGATCTTACACTGGGTCCAAAAATTCAGCAATTTCAGTTATTCAAAAAACCTCCTAAGGATGCAATGGGTGTGTTGGTAATCTGACTTAAAAACTCTGTCTCCTCACAAAATCTCAAGGGGATGGTCATTCTTAGCCCTCCCATGTGATGGGAGGAAGAAAACTGGCCTGATGACTAGTAAACTTCTACAGCCCTAGGGATTCTTAATCCTAGCTTTGTAAATAAGTCTACTTTATTTTGCAGCAAGATATATGGTGGAAACACTTCCCCCTCTTCTCTACCCTCCTCTCACCCGTTATAAACTTGGTCAGGTGTTAAGTCTCTTCTGCAGTGAGCTGTTTCCTCTGCAAGCAGTATATTCTGTCTCACTGCAGGATCTGCATTCTGTCACTTTCCCAGGACCCAGGAGACTGACACTTAACGCATGCACATGAACCTTTCTTATTCTGTTTTCTAGCGTAGCAAGAAAAGCATGTTAATATGAAGAGCTCAGCTCCCTTTTTCTCCATAATCATTTCTAACGATACCACTGCTGGCAGGAAATGCTGCTCTTGGCATTAGATTTTTGTTAGAGGGGCCAGAGGGGGGTATGCATCAGGAAAAAGTGTACGTGTGTGTGTGAGAGAGAGAGAGGGAGAGAGAGAGGGAGAGAGAGAGAGAGAGAGAGAGAGAGAGAGAGAGAGAGAGAGAGAGAGAGAGAGAGAGAGAGGGAGAGAGAGAGAGAGAGAGAGAGATACAGACAGACAACAGAGAGACAGAGACCCAGACAGACAGAGAAAGACACAGAGAGACAGAGAAACAAAGAGAAAGTGTGAGAGAGCTGGGGTGAGGGATGGGGGAGGGGTCATTGATTTGCATGGCCAGCTCATATATTGTTCCCAATGTAATTGCTGAAAATTACTGGTCTGATGGGGAATAGAATTCCATCTGTGCCTTGGCAGGTAGGATGCTGGATTAAGAAGCACATAAACCTAAATGGATGCATTTTAATAAGATGGGTAAGCAGGTATTTTCCTGTTGAAAAGATAAGAGCAAATATTGATGTCTCAAGTTCCTAACTACCTCTATTGAGAGTGTTACAAAATTTGTATTAATTAAGTTTGAGTCAATTTCCCAAAGCAGCCTTGATTCATAAATTCCATGAATAATTTGTACCAATGACAGAAATGGTGGTGGTAGTGTGAATGTCAAAAGTCACAATCACATATTTTGCAGGGACACAATGCAGTAAAGTATCCAATGGGTGCACCTGAATAGTCAACTTTTAAAAAATTAAATAATATTTTAATTATATTAAGAGCATTTCGAGTCACTGAAGTGTTCTACCAGGATAACTTGTTGATGTTTGAAGGTACACTGAGTTCTTGAAATGCAATGTCAACTGAGGGCAAAGTCTGGCAAACAGGAAGAGCTTTCAGTGTGAAGCTGGGGTTCAGCCTAGCTAAAATCAGAGGACGGGATGGGATAATAGAATTGATGCCATGGTCACAAAGACAGCAAATAGCAGACTTAGACTTTGAAACCATGTCCTCTGACTCCAAAGTCAGTGCTTTTTACTGTAACACAAAGTCATCAAGGAAGCAGGACACAGGCTATCTTGGTAATAAGGGGGAGATCTTTGGATCAATCTGCCTCCTTCTGTTGTCCTAATAGAACTTGACAATTTCTTTACATTTCCAGAATGTCAAAGAAGAGACATTCAGAAGCATAGGTGATTATAATAATGTTAGCTCAACTCCCTTTTGTGGGAAACCATGATAGGAAACCAGACTGTGTGGGGAAACAAATGAGGCTATGGTAGCTATCATAGGGAAAGGACCTTGGGTAATATCTACACTAAGGGAATAAAGGCTCAGAAGACGGCTGGTAATTTGGTATATCAAGAGGAGTCTGTCCACCTGGTAATGGATGCTTTTGGTCACAGCAATGAATACAGACCATCTGAGAGTGTTTGCTGTCTAAGTTAATGGAGAGACTGATGATTCTGAATGATGAGTCTCTTGAAATACTGAAATGAGGAGAGCTGCAATCAGAGGGAATCTATCATCCCTAGCCATTTACAAACTCTTAAAATTGTTTGAGGCTATACACCATCTGTTCTGGATACTGCTCTGAACCCCCATTTTCCCTTTTCTGAATTTTTCCCCATGACTATGCCATGCATAGTAGTATTGAAAAAAGGATAATTTCACTTAAATTGATGGTAGATAGCAAGAAAACAGTTTGAGAGGAGATTTCCAACACCTATGGCTCAAAGTACCTTCTTAGAACCCCTGGAGATGGGAGGATACCAGGGCAGCCTAACCCTGGCTTCATGTCTATAAACGTGTCACCCAGCGTAGAGAGGTAAAAGATGAGGGGTTGACGACTTGTATATCACATGATTGGGAGAAGAATTGTGACTTCTTATCTTGGTTTGTGGTTAGTTCTCAAGATTATACAGTGCTGCTCTCCAGCCTAAAATGGGCCAAGTCTTTCAGAACACAACTGCAGATGAGTCCAGAGATTACTACTGTCAGAAACAGTGAAACCTCAGTGAATTGCTAGAGGACTGTTGTATGGATACCCATGAGCTCAGCACTGATAGGAGGAGAGGGAATGGCATTGTGTCTGAAAATCCTAGGGTTACAATAAGACACAGAGGACAATCTCCTAGTTCAAAGGCCATTCCCCTTAAACCCTCATTCTCTGTTTCTTCTTCTTCTCAGCTTCCCTAGGGTTATTTCCTGAAACTTTCGGGTTAGAAAATTCCTTATAAGAAAAGCAGACCACCCCCTGTGGTAGGTGATTCAAGTTCTTTTCCTCATCGAGTTAGTTCCTCTGGTCTCAGAATGTAATAATAGTTTTTGTTAACATGTATACAGATTTGCAAAGTTTGAAAGCATTTTGCAATTCTTATCTCATTTGATCCTTAAAATAATCCTTTGATTTTGTGCTATTACCATCTGCATTTTACAGGTGAGGAAACTGATAGGTTAAGTATCTTTCCCAGGGTCTCACAGCTGGTCAGTGTCTGAGCCTACATTAAATTTAGGCCTTATGTTCCTGATTTGAGGTTGAGAACTCTATCCACTATAACAGCCATCGACATCATGAGAGTGTGGTCTTTTGTGGGGATGGGGAGAAGTTTCACTGATGCACTCTAGTGAGTGGTATTTATGTTGTTGTTACTTTCACCATCCATCCCCTCTATCACTTTCAGAGACATTTACCATTCCTGTGATAAGAGAGAAAGGGAGTGGACCTATGGCAAAACACCCAGTATAAATGTCTTAGGGCAGCTAGGTGGTGCTCACTCTGAAGTTGGGAGGACCTGAGTTCAAATCTCACTGTAGACACTTACTAGATGTGTGATCCTGGATAAGTCACTTAACCCCAATTGCCTTAAAAAATTCCAGGGCCATCTCCAGTCATCTTGATAGCTATCTTGCCATTGGACCTTATGGCTCTGGAGGAGAGAATGAGGCTGGTGACTTTGCAAAGTCCTCCTGCACTTAAATCTAATTCAGTGCAAGTCATGACATCATCCAGATGTCACAGTCTTTTTTTTTTTTTTTTGGTGGGGCAATTAGGGTTAAGTTACTTGCCCGAGGTCACACAGCTAGTAAGTGTCAAGGGTCTGAGGTCAGATTTGAACTCAGGTCCTTCTGAATCCAGGGCTGGTGCTCTATCCACTGTGCCACCTAGCTGCCCCTATAGCATGGTCTTTTTCCAGGAAGAAAGACAACAACAAATGTCTCCCAATGCAGGTTAGCACCTTTTCTATAATCTGTAGTCTTAGAGAATAGACTTAGAGGGTTCCTAGATTGTCCAGGGTCACAGAACCAATCTGTGGCAGAGATAAAAGCCAAAAGAATTGATGCTTTCCTTCTTTTTCCTCTTTCTGAGGCTAGCTTTCTCTCCTACCACAGCCAGCCCTCCAGTAATGAGTAGCTATGAACATCATTAACACATAATCGCTGTACTGTCAGGGGTGGGAGGCCCCAAAGAAACGCATGACTCGCTTTTCTAGGTCTTGTTTTAGGTTCATATGCAGGTGTGTGTTTGTGGGGAAACAAAACATATTTTTTACTTTTAGCCTAGTAACTTGGAGAATAATGGAGAGAACAGACCATTCAAAAGGGAGAAGGGCTTGGATTTCTCAGAGAACAGAAGGCAATATTCTTGGGCTACAAATTCTTTGGAGTGGAGATCAGAGAGACCTAAAAAGAAATTCTCTTCTTTTACTATTTACTCTTATGAGGTTTTATTAATTTTTTCCAATTTGCCCTTATGGGATGAAGACTCCTCCTGCCCTTTTATATTTCTTACCCTGTATAAAAGCCCAGACTACACTTTGAAGTACTGTATTAGTATGATAGTCATTCAATACAAATGACCTTACCAAACCTCAAAAATATCATAATCATTGCCTGTTAATGTGAAAAAAGAGCTGAATTTTGAGTCAGAGGCATTAGCTTCATAACCTCAAGACCTGCTTTCTCTGTAATCTTGAAGATATCATTTAACTTCTCTCCTCCTCAGTTTCCTCCTCTTTAAAATGAGGGTCTTAGAGTGATGACTGATGGCTAGAATCTTTCCTAGGTCTAAGTGTTACATAGTAAATTCTATTGAACCTCTTAAGTAATTCTCTTTGCATGGTCTCCCCCAAAAGGGAGTTGAACTAGCATTATTATAATCACCTATGCTGTTAAATGTCTTTTCTTTAACATTCTGGAAATGTGTGGCACTAACATTAAGTTAACCAGATTGTTAAGCTATGCAAGGACATACAGGGGTGGCAGAGTGCCTGATCTGGAGATCTTCCTCTTCTTACACAATTCTGTGTCCTATTTCCTAGATGATTTCATGTTACAATAGAAAGAGCACTGCTTTGGGGGTCAGAGGAGGATCTGGTTTCAAAATCCAATTCTGTCATTTGCTGCCTTTGGGACCTTAAACAAGTCCCTTATTCTGGGCCTCAGTTACCTTATCTGTAAAATGAGGGGGTAGGACGAGATGGCTTCTGTGACTCCTTCCAGCAGTAGGTCTCTGATTCTATGATTTGCCACACTTAACTCCCATGGTCAAGAAGAAGTTCAGGCTTCCATTTATGTGTTGAGATTCATATAATTTATAATCTATCTTTAATATGCGCATTTATGATAGATCACTTATATTTTGAAATTTATAATGTATCTTTTACATTTAAATTCTATAATGTATCTTTGTTGATAGCCACACTGATTTCTTCTTAGCCTTTAGATTTCAGCGATTCATTGGAAGATAGCTCTCACTTTCTTGGCCCAGGGGCATGTTTATTGTGGGTAGACATATAGTGTAATTTCTCCCTTCACAGAAGAGTCAATAAAAATCCATCTCATACATATTTTCTCCTTTGCTGCACCATTTCCTAAAAGGATTGGAGTATGACTCTGCATAATATACTAACTTATTTTTATTCTCAAAATAGCTGCTATTTTTTGCTTCAAAAGAAAAACACAGAATCAGATATTCTCCTTTCCTGTCCCGGTCTTTTCAACTCCTGTGATATTAATTTTGACAACGTCTAGCAGGATGTTCATGAGGAAGCAATAGCAGCTTCCCTGAATGGAGAGAGACAATGTCTACCTCTTCTAAAGAAGTGACCACAGTATCCGCATCTAATGTCCTGTGGCTCTTGATAGGTAAGGGAAAAATCAGCTGGTTCATGAGTGATCACCTCCCCCCTGAACTGTGCTGGGTCTGCCTCTGAAACTCATTCACTGGATCACTAGTGATGAGTGGAGGATAAAGATGTAATATTTATCGTTTCTGCCAGGGAGTGTTTTGTTCTCTCTGCTCCTGTCAATGTTTTCAGGCTGGTTAGCTTGCTCAGATCTTTTCCCAAGTCCAGGTATCAAAAAGCATGACCCAGAAAAGGAAATAAAGGAAATGTTGCAAATTGCTATGGATTTTCTGGGGAAATGGTGGGGGGGGAAGCTTTTGTTTTCTTTTTCTTTTCCCATTCTACCTAGGGGCTGCCAAGTCAGTTAATACAGTTTCCTTCAGATGTAAGAAAGAGAGCAATGCCTTTTATTTTTGAATATGGATTTTGTTATTGTTTTTATTGTTGAGCAGATAATGGATTGGATTGGTGTGGTAGTAACAGAGTAAGATAGTTACTTGTCCTCCCCCACAAGGGAGGGCACAGTGACCATGCGATTGGGATTCTTTTCTGATATTCTTGTTTCCTTTCAGATTTCTTGACTGTCAAGGTCATCATTTAGCCTTGATAAGAAGATTCAAACAAAAGGAGGCTTTCCTCATTTCTATAGACCTGGGATTCCTGGCAGTTGTTCCTACAAGATCCATTCATCTTAGATTCAAAATAAGGTGGGGGGAAGTCTTTTTGCTTTTCCTTTCTATGATCTAACCAGGCATCTGCTAAGAGCTCCCGAGGGCATGTTTCACACAGGACTGGGAGTGACTGCCTGTCTAGCCAAGAGCCTGCTACTTTCTGGATCTGTAACAGAGCTAATATGCATCAAGACTTAATACATCTGTGTGAGCTGGTGAATATATATTATGGGGCAATTGGGGACCAGCTGTTCTCCACTGGTACAGAAAGCAGACAGAAGGGACGAGCACTGCAGCAAGATGGATTTAGGCTAGATATGAGGAAGTACTGAAGTATGCAGCTAGATGGTTCGGTGGATAGAGAGGCAGTCCTGGAGTCAGGGAGATTTGAGTTCAGATCCAGCCTCAGACATTTACTAGCTATGTGACCTTGGGCAAGTTGCTCTGTTTGTCTTAATCTTCAGGAGAAGGAAATAGCCAATTACTCCAGTACCTTTGCCCAAAAAACCTCATACTGTGTCACAAAGAACCAGGCACAACTGAACAACAGGGAAGTACTGAGTTTTATGAGTAATTAGAATGGGTTCTACAGGATGACCTTGAAGTTCTCCCTTAGGGCCACTAAGACCATTAAGTGCTTTCAGTCAACCAATCAACAAGCATTGATGAAGTACTTATTATGTGCACTGTGCTAGATACTAAATGAAATAATGCCTCCTTCAAGGAATTTACATTCTATTGGGAGAAAAAGAAAAATTTGGCAACTAATGGATATATGTGGTATAGGGTAGTAAGGAGTCAAGGATGATACTGAAATAGGAAACCTGCAACATACTATGTCTGAAATCAAAAAGCATTTATATGGCACACGAAAGTCTGCACAGTGCTTTACATAGGTTAGCTCATTTCTTTAGAGTTGCTAGGTGGGTCTGCTGTAATTAAAATGCATTACTTTGCTATCTGGAGGTTAAGTAACAAAATAGAGGATAAGAAATAGACCTGTAATTTTATTGGTGAAGGGTACTGCCAAGTGAGGGAACTGAGTCAACTAAATGCAAGTCGGCACTTTCTTTTTCCATTTATAGTCTTAGAATGTAGCCTACAGCAGGTAGAGGTTTACTTGTAACTTATCCTGGGTCCCCTGAGCTAGCATGTTTCAGAAGTGGGAGTTGAGCCCAGTTCTTTCTGGTTCTGATGTAGAATCCAAATCCCCCATACCATTATTTTGGTGTGTATGTGGTGGGGAGGTCACTTTCATTTCCAGTGGAGAGTAACAAAGAGAAAATGACTACTTTCTTAAAATCATTGTACTTAAACTGTACCTTGCTTCTTTCTTTCTTTATTTTTTGCTCATATAATTTCAATTGAACTCATTTCAATAAACACTTATTAAGCACCTACTATATTTAAGCAATGGGCTGGGAGCTCAGAATATAAAGGTCAAAAGAAATAAGACAGGGCCAGCTAGGTGGTGCAGTGTATAAAACACTGACCTCAGATTCAGGAGTACCTGAGTTCAAATACAGCCTCAGACACTTGACACTTACTAGCTGTGTGAACCTGGGCAAGTCACTTAGCCTTCATTGCCCTGCAAAAAAAAAAAAAAAAAAAAAAGAAATAAGACAGTTGTTCCCCTTGAGGATCCTTTGCTCCTCCATTCCTCCACTCCCAGTACATGCAAATTTGGAATGCCTTAACTTGGTTGATAGATAGGTAAATCAGTAAATAGGTAGATGAAACATTTATTAAGTGCTTACTGTGTTCCAGGTACTGTTCTAAGTGCTGAGATACAAATACATAGAAGTAAATTTGTCTCTACCCTCAAGAAACTTATGTTGTAATGGAAGAAAACAACATGAAAGGGGTCCTAGGAAGTGGGGAGAGTAAGAAGGGTACACTAGTGGGTCAAAATACCTTTGGAAGAGGAGGAAGAGGAAGAGAAGAAGAAGTAGGAAGAGGAGAAAGAGGAGAAGCAGGAGGAAGAAATCCCGAGAGTCAAGGTATGTTATAGTTAAGCATGGTCAGAGTCCTTCTTGAAATAAAAAGAAAATCCAACATTCATGCCCACATACCACCAACACGCAATGGCAGCTTTTAGAGGTAACACAGTATTATGGTAATAAACCTGGACTTGTAACCCAGAGACCAGGGCTCTTCTCTTGGATCTGACACACCCTAGCTGTGTGTGACCATGACCAAATCACTTAAAAGCCAGAATATCACAGTGGAAGACTCTAGTGGCTCTTTAATGAAAGGATCTGGGCCTCTGATGCTTATTTACTGCTTGTGTGACCCCCAGGCAGTGCCTTGTCCATAGTAGATACTCAATAAATTTGTGGTGAATTGAGAATTAATGGCTCACTTAGCCACTGTATTGGAAAACCAATGTTTGACAATAGGGACCTTTATTTCTTCATGTGAATTTTTCTTCCATTTTTCTATGCCACCTGTTCTTTTTTGTTTGTTTGTTTTGTTTTTGCGGAGCAATGGGGGTTAAGTGACTTGCCCAGGGTCACACAGCTAGTAAGTGTCAAGTGTCTGAGGCTGGATTTGAACTCAGGTCCTCCTGAATCCAGGGCCGGTGCTTTATCCACTGCGCCACCTAGCCGCCCCTGCCACCTGTTCTTTATGCTGATGTCTTGATAGATGTTTTGGATTTTCTTGACCTTCTTTTAAATTATAAGGTGACATATGCAAAGAAATATTTATAGCAGCACTTTTTGTAGTGGCAGAGAACTGGAAATAAAGTATCTGTAGAATGACTAAACAAAATGTGGTACATGAATGCAGTAGAACATAACTGTGTTGTAAGAAATAATGGATTTGATGAATATTGAGATGCATGGATTCTATGGACAGATCAGACAGGCAGAAGGTGAAGCAGGCAGAACCAGGAAAGCTATATTTACAATGCCCACAATAATACAAATGGAAAGAAAAAAAATAACAGAAACTTAATGCTGAGAAATTATAGCCTAACTTGACCCAAAGAATAAATATCAGAAGACACCTCCCTCTCCTATGGGTTTGCAATAGTGTGCATATAGCACACTATTTTTTCTTCTTTGTTATACAGATGACTCTCTTGCGGGGGGGGGGGGGGCGGAGGGGCAGGAAGAGAAATGAAGAGGGGGCACATGGGGGATTATGTGAGAGAAAACATAATAATATTTATTTTAAAGATTAAATTTTGCGATGAAAATATAATAGGGAAGGCTTTATAACATTTCCAGTTGGAAGGTAATACAAACTTCTCCATGTAATGAATGGAAAGCCTTTGGAACTTCTATGGTCAATGTATCCTTAGGGTAAAGATGAAGAATTAATGTATCAGTGTGGGACCCCAACAAACCAGCAACAAATGTTGAGAGCTATTGAACAGCAAGATTTGAACTATTTATCACAGGTGTTTTGGTAATTGTGATTTATTGAAGAAGTCACAGAGCTCAATGCCCCTCTGACTTTTGCTCCAGCACAGAAGTCCAATGTCAGTGCTTAGTGCTGGACCATAAATCATGTCCAAATACTGGCTGACTCCAGGCCTACCAAAATACCTTTTAAAACATTCTCTATTTTCTCAGCTTCTTTGTTAGAATATTAGGTCCAAATTCTGGTTTCGTGTTGACTTTTTTTTTTACTTTAAAAGCCTAGAAGAAAACATATATATGTATATGTACATATATATACGTGTGTATACACACACACACATATACTTGGACACAATGTTAAGAGGAGGAAGGTAAGATTAATTCGTGTTGTCTACTTAAAAATTTTTTTCTTATGCAAATGGTCATTGCTAAAAAATGTTTTATTTATTCCATTTATTTCCTTCCCCAGATTGTGAAGGCCTTTTCAATTTTATAATTTAAATTTGTATTATTTTACCTATTTTTTTTTTTGGTGAGGCATTTGGGGTTAAGTGACTTGCCCAGGGTCACACAGCTAGTAAGTGTCAAGTGTCTGAGGCAGGATTTGAACTCAGGTCCTCCTGAATCCAGGGCCAGTGCTCTATCTACTGTGCCACCTAACTGCCCCATGTTAATTAATTAATTAATTAATTAATTAATTAATTGTTTATTTTGTGGGGCAATGAGGGTTAAGTGACTTGCTCAGGGTCACACAGCTAGTAAGTGTCAAGTGTCTGAGGCAGGATTTGAACTCAGGTCCTTCTGAATCCAGGGCCAGTGTTTTATCCACTGTGCCACCTAGCTGCCCTGCCCCTAGTTTTTTTTTTAAAACAATATATTCCTCCTCTTTTTCCTCCTGGAGAGTCATCCCTTATAACAAAGAATGAAACAAGGACAATAATTCCTATATATCAACTGAGTCTGGCATTATATGAAGTGTTTCAAATCCACAGTTCTCCATCTCTACAAAGAAGAGAGGGAAATGTATTTCTCATGGGTGTTTTCTGGGATTAAGCTTGGTCATTATAATTTCACATGACTCACATTTTAGGTTTCATTATTGTTTCCTTTTATGTTGCTGTAGTCGTGTCTATTGTTTTTCTGGTTCTGCTCACTGCACCATGCATTGATTCATCTAAATCTTCCTATGCTTCTCTGTATTTTTCATATTCGTGGTTCCCTTTTTGTTGTTTAGTCGTTTCAGTAATATCTGACTCTTTGTGACCCCATTCGGGCTTTTCTTGACAAAGATGCTGCAATGATTTGCCATTTCCTTCTTTAGCTCATTTAATATTCCACTACATTCATGAGCCATTCCAGAAAATGGGCGTCCACTTTGTTTCTAGAATTTTGCTACTACAAAAAGTTCTACTCTAAATATTTTGTTGCATTTGGGAATTTTTAATAAAATCATTTATTTTCTTGGTATCAGTGTGTCCAAGGGCTTGGGCATATATCTTCAATACTCTTTCCAGAATGGTTGGATCAATTTACACTTGTGAAGTATGGACACTGAACCTATGTAGCTCACCTCTTCCCCCGAATGATTAGGAATTGGTATCATCTGCTTCATATATCCAATGCACTTTTCATTAAAAAAAAAAAAGGCTAAGGAAGATCTTAGATCTCATACATATCAGGAATTTATAAAGAATATGAATGTTTCTTATAGAGACCTTAGGTATTCCTTTCTTAATTCCATTTCACCATGTGTTTTTTTGTTTGTTTGGGTTTTTTTGGGTGAGGCAGTTGGGGTTAAGTGGCTTGCTCAGGGTCACACAGCTAGTAAGTGTTAAACGTCTGAGGCCGGATTTGAACTCAGGTCCTCCTGAATCCAGGGCTGGTGCTCTATCCACTACACCATCTAGCTGCCCCCTCACCATGTGTTTTTAAAAATTATTTCCTAATACTGTACTTTATAAACTAATTGCTATTTATATATTAATGGCTATTATACCAGTTTTGGCAGTAAGCATTTATTATTAATTAATACTGTATATCAGTAAAGTATTAATTGGCTGTCTCCCTAACTTCCCGTGGTCTTGGGCCTTCAGAGGCCTTCAGAGGCCCAAGAGGAAGAATGCACACCATGAGAGAACCTTCAGAGCCAAGAGAGCAAGAGTGTGGTCAATGGTTTTATCCTCTTTAGATAGAGGCGGGTCATTATATGTTGATCTAAGTTAATTGATTGACATCATTCAGTTCCATTGATTGACATGATTTGAGAGTGGTCCAAATTACAAATGAATTCAAGAAAGAGTATGCAAAAGAAGGGCAAATTCCTGTATCTAGGTGTAGTTCTTCACTCAGCTAAACAAAAGAATCATTCTCTATTTCTTTTGTTCCCTTGGGTTTGTCCCAGACAAGATTTGCTGAAGTTCCTCAAGAACTGGACTTTCTGGAGTGAGAAAGAAGAAAGGACTGAAACTGATCCCTGGGTTCCCCCAAGAAATTTATTATTAATAATTATTTTCTCACAGCCAATAATTTTTGTTTTCTTTCAGTAAACAAGGGTTAAACAAAACCATACTTAAAATCAGAACAAAATGGAATTTGGGATCAGTGTCCTGAATTTTAGATGAGTCGTCTGAAATATTTCAGAAGCACAAAAAGTGATAGCCACTGAATCATAGTCATCAGTAGATCTGGAATGTTTCCAGTGATTATCACAATTCTACTGTGTTAAAACAATTAAATACATTTGGTCATTCTTCTCATCCCTTTGTTATGGGCCTGGGGTACCTCAGAAGTTTCCTGGGAGAAATCAAGGAAACTTCTCCTTGAGAAACTAAACCAAAGGACAGACACACCTAAAGAGATGAGTGGCACAGCCACCACCAGTGGGGGATGGTCCTCCCCCAATAAGGAAACTTTCCATAGTCAGATGATCACCCCATGGTCCTCTAAAAGGATTTGCCTGTCTCCTGCTTAAGGAGAAAGGTTTCTTAGAGAACCATGCCTTTGTGCCATGCCTCCCCCCCATGAGAATAAGTCCAAAGAATTCTCTCTTGGTTTCCTTTCGCTAGCACCTAAATAAAATATTATTTTATTCTAATTGGATTTGTGTGCAAGAGGGTGTAACTCTTTAAAGAGGAATTCCTAAGAACCCCTACCCCAAACCCCCATCATTTCCCCCATAACACCTTCACTCCAGTAGAATTCTAAGACTGATACACAAATGGGTTTTGACTGGAATAGACTGGAAGGCTAATTCTCTCATAAAGAAAGACTTCAATGCATATAAAATGATTCAGATAAAAACACATGTAAGCCCTCATTCATTGAATTTAAGCAACACTCTGAGTCCTCCCCCAAATTCCTTCTGGGGTCAGGACAAAGTTTCATACTATCCTTGTGGACAAGTTAGAAATAATAAGTTTCTTGTCACTAGAGGTTGGCTCACTTCTTGCCATCCCCCCTTACTGTAGTATCCTCAGGACCACCAGATATCCTGAGACTATGCCTTAAGTGACTTAATCCACTCAGTTTTGAAACCAGCCTCCTGGGGCCATGCTGTCTCTATTGGTGAGTCAGCCAGTCCAAACATTACCCTTTATAGTCAGTTGTCTCTAAACACCAGACTATATTTTACATTCCATCTAACCATCCTCTCTGGCTATTTCCTTGCCATCCACCCTGCTGCAAACTTGTACTTTCTTTCTTCCCCACTACTTCTCTCTACTTGCCCCTCTCCCCAACCTCCAGTCTGGACCCTTTTCACCTCTTGCTATAAGCTATATAATCAAAGCAATAAGCAATACTACCAAAGCTTCTGTAAAGGCCATGCCAATCAGTCATGTCTATGGTTCTTTTTAGCATCCCTAGCTTTCCAGGTCATTATTCTCTTCCTTGGCCACAATTCCCTTAGATATGTTGTACTCCCTATTAAATTGTAAGTTCTTTGAGGGCAGGGAATATTTCACTTTTGCATTTGTAGCTCTTAATTATAGCCACAAGGAAAAGTAAGTACTTAATAAATGTTAATTGGTCATTCATTCAGGCTTGGCTCATTGACTGACTACTCATCAGAGGTATTGAAAGGATTCTTGTTGTGGCATAATTATAATTGGCTTGCCTCTGAAGTTCCTTCAAACACTGAAATTCTATGCTTTTTGTTAATGGAAAATATTAAAATAAACTTCAAGATATGATGTACATCTGGGCTGACTTTTTTTTTTTCCTTTTTTTTTAAAATGGGGCAATGAGGGTTAAGTGACTTGCCCAGGGTCACACAGCTAGTAAATGTCAAGTGTTGGATTTGAACTCAGGTCCTCCTGAATCTGGGGATGGTGCTTTATTCACTGTACCACCTAGCTGTCCCCTGACTTTTGTTTTTAGAGGAAATTCAATTCAGTAATCATTTTCACACAACTGCTATGCATGAAATATTGTGTTCCTAATCCCAAGAATGTTATTCACAGTAGCAAGAAAGACAAATAAATCTATCAGATTGGAAGAATGATTTTGTAGATTAATTTAAATGGTATACAACAGTGGGTATAGTATTTAAATATACATAGACTCAACTCATCTTAAGATTGGTGTGAGAATGGCAGAAAGAGGTTATTTCTAGAAGTAAAATAGCCAACTACAATATTTCCTGTTGATGAATATTTAGCAATAAGGTGAACAACGCCATCAAGTTTGGACAAATTCCATCAGGCACTGCTTATTTATTTGTGTAATTTGTGGTCCAATCTTCCCCTCCCACTTCAGGCCTAGCATCATAAGATTACAAGAATTACAAGAATCTGGTTTGATTTCAGGGGTCTGAGTCCAAATGGTCACATTCTCTCTCGCTCATATGCCTCCACACAGAATATATGCTGTGAAATCTCCAGTTACAGTCATGTCTAGGTTCCCTCAAATGTGGATAACAGAGTCCTGCAATTAATACAACAAACATATATTGGGTATGGAGCTGCCTTTATTTCACTCAGAAAATCTGGAACATGCCAAATTCTCACAAGAGCCAAGAAAGAGATACAGAAAACATAAAAGCCCTCAAGTTAGTAAATACATTTTCCTCTGAAACAAATTGGACCCAAATTGTGGAGCCAGAATCTACAAGGCAATACTAAAATATGCTGATGAATCCCTAATTTTTTCCATAGAGTCCTATGTTAGTTTGGAAAGACAGTTAGATCTATTACTTTTGGTGTGAATCTTGAGTGAATCAGTCAGCAGACATTAAGTGCTTACCATGCTCAGATTCTGTGCTAAGCACGGACGTTACCAAAGACAAAAAACAAAACTCCACAATTCTTGCCCTCAAGATATCCATAGTCTTGTGGAAGTGACAACCTATAAATAACTAGTTGTCTCTTTTTGATTCTTTGCTTTTTCTTTCTTTCTTTACATCTTCCTTCCTTCCTTCCCTCTGTCTCTCTCCACATATACATATATGTGTATATACATATATGCATGTACACAAACACACAATGCATGTATATGGACATGCACATGTGTTCATATGCATATACAAACGTATACATACATGTACATGTGTATATACAAATATACACACATGCACCATACATACATGTATATATAGTTTGCAGTTGCTTTTGTTATTGTTGTTGTTGAGTGTTTCAGTCATGTCTTATTCTTTGTGACACCAGTGGGGGTTTTCTTGGCAAAGATACTTGAGCAGTTTGCCATTTCCTTCTCTGGTTTATTTTATAGATGAGGAACAGAGGCAAACAGGGTTAAGTGACTCATCCAGGGTCACACAGCTAGTAAGTGTCTGAGGCAGATTGGAACTCTGGAAGATGAGTCTTCCTGACTCCAGGCCTAGCATTTTATCCACTGAACCACCTAGCTGCAAGTAATATATACATACACACATTGTATACAGACATACACTTGTGCAAAGTGGAAAGAAAGGGAAAGACATTAACAATTGGAGGGCAGACAAATCAGGAAAGCTCTCAGTAGAATGTGGGCTTTTAGTAGAGTCATCCATGAACCTTGGGAAGCCAGGAGGGAGAAGTAAAGAGGGATAGAGTTCTAGGTATGCTGGATAGTCAGGAAAAAGGCAAGAACATGGGAAAGAGTGTCATGTTCTAGATACTGCATTTTGACCAGTGTTACAGTAAGACAGTTGAATGCATGGAAGAGAGGCCGAAGCATACAGGTAAGAAGAGGCCATGTTATTAAAAAGTGTAAATGCCAAACAAAGGACTTTTCTTTTTTTTTTGTGAAGCAATTGGGGTTAAGTGACTTGCCCAGGGTCACACAGCTAGTAAGTGTTTAGTGTCTGAGGCCGGATTTGAACTCACGTCCTCCTGATTCCAGGGCTGGTGCTCTATCCACTGCACCACATAGCTGCCTCCAGGACTTTTAATTTAATCCTAGAAATAATAGCAAGCCACTGGAGGTACTTGAATAGAGGGTAACATGATTGGAATTGACAACTGAGTAGAAGATAAGTTGGAGTGGTGAGAGATTTGCAGCAGAGACACCAGTAAGAAAGCTGTAGTGGTAGTCCAGGTGAGACGCAGTGAGGGCATTTCCTAGGCATGTGACTGTAGGAAGAAGGGCATATGTCCAAAAGATGTTGTGAAGGTAGAAATCACATGCCAATTGGGCAAGGAATTGGATATTTGGTGTGAACAAGTATGAGGAGCTGGAACTGATACCAAGCTTTCCGGAGTGACTAGGAGGATGATGATGCTTTGGCAATAATAGGAAAGTTAGAGATCGGTAGTGTTTTTGGGGAAAACATAATGAGTTCTATTTTGGACGTGTTGAGTTTAAGATTCCCATAGCACTTCCAGCAGATGGTTAAGAGGCAATTGGAGATGTGTGACTATAGCTTGGGAGGGAGACTGTGGGTAGCTATATCATTGCAGGCAGGGGTATGCCGGTAAACCTTTAACAACTGGAAAAAATGTACTCTCAATCTACTTTTAAACTTAATCTGCATTATTAACACTTTCTAAAGTCAATCAATGAAACAGTAAATCAAGCCTTGAGTTGTAGCATTTGCAGATTTCTGAAGTGTAAATATTCACACTGCAAATTTAACAATCAGGCTCTTGGGAACCAGTAATAGCTGGCTCCAACACATCTCTGGATTTGAGATCCATCTGCATAAAGATGATAATGGAACCCACCAAGACCAACAAGTGAAATTTTGTAGAGCAAAAAAGAGCTTTGTGGAATGGCCATGTTTAGTGGTCAGTGTGTGTGTGTGTGTGTGTGTGTGTTGTCTCACACCATTAGACAGTAAGCTTCTTGAAGGCAGGGACTGTCCCTGACACATGCTCAATAAATATTTATTGGATTGAATTGACCATGGCATGGGTGAGGAAACTGAAAAGGAGGGGGCAGCTAGGTGGCTCAGTGGATAGAGCACAGGCCCTGGATTCAGGAGGACCTGAGTTCAAATCTGGACTCAGTCACTTGACACTTACTAGCTGTGTGACCCTAGGCAGGTCACTTAACCTTCATTGCCCTGCAGAAGACAAAGAAGATGGAGGAGGAGGAGGAGGAGAAAGAGGAGGAGCAGGAGGGAGAGAGGAAGGAAGGAAGGAAGGAAGGAAGGAAGGAAGGAAGGAAGGAAGGAAGGAAGGAAGGAAGGAAGGAAGGAAGGAAGGAAGGAAGGAAGGAAGGAAGGATGGATGGATGGATGGATGGATGGATGGATGGATGGATGGATGGATGGATGGATGGATGGATGGATGGATGGATAACCAAGGAGAGAGTGTTATCACAAAAACCTATCTAGTGTATCCAGGAAGAGAAGGTGATTATCAGCACTAAATGCTTCTGAAAGGTCAAAGAAGATCAGGATTGAGCAAAGGCCATTAGAACGATCACTTACCAGATTACTGATAACTTTAGAGATTTTAGTTTGAGTTGAATGATGAGGGTGGAAGGCAGGTTTCATAGGATTGAGGAGACAGTGGTGGGGGAGGGGAAGCAGAGGCTTTCTTGAGATTGCTTTCTCAAGAAGTTTAGCCACAAAGGGGAGGGACATATAGGATGCCAGAGAGAGTGGATGGTCAGATCAGGTGAGGATTTTTTTTTGGGATTGATGGGACATGGTTGTCTGTAGGTTGCAAGGTAGGAACCAGTAGATAGGGAGAAATTGAAGGAATGGGGGTAGGGAGAAAGAGAGAGGAAGATAGGAAGACAGGGAGAGAGGGAGAGAAGGAGGGAGGGAGGGAGAGAGAGAGAGAGAGAGAGAGAGAGAGAGAGAGAGAGAGAGAGAGGGAGAGAGGGAGAGAGGGAGAGAGGGAGAGGGAGAGGGAGAGGGAGAGGGATGATATTGGGAGCAGTCTGCTAAAAAAGACAGGAGGAGGTGTGATCAAATGTGTATATAAAGCATCTTTCCTTGGCAAAGAGAAGGGTCATTTCTGGGCAGAGAGACTGGAGTGGATGAAAATGTCTAAGTGATACGACATGAGGAAAGAAGAAATATCTTGTTGAATGGCTTAAAATTTTTTTTTTTGGCACATTGCCTTCTTTCTGCTTTAGTTTAGTTTCCTATTTTGTAAGATAAGAATGACAATAGTACCCACCTTTAGGCTTGTTTTGAGGATAAAAATGAATTTTTAAAGTGCTTTACAAACAGCATGCTCTATAAATGCTAGATATTATTATTATAAAGTAAAATGCTGACAGATACACAAATTTATCAGCATAATAAAAGGACATGTCAATTGAATAAATTTTAAAAGATATCTTTAATTTATCTAGTGATTATTTTCCATTGTCCAATATAATGTAAAAATGTTTGTCCAGTCCTACTCATTATGGAATACAAATAATACTGTCAGAGAAGGGGAGGGGGGAACTACAGGATTTCCAGCTGAAATGCATCCCATAAGCTAATTAAACACATCACATCAAAGGAGCATGTACACTTATATCAAAGCATTAGGAGGTTTCTAAAGGAGGAAGATTAAAAAAACAGATATCCATGAAGTAGACTACTGTCCTTGTTTAGTGCAAAGGACTTTAAGTCATTTTTGGTGTAATTTATTTTTTTCAAACTGCCTCTAAAAGCCTGCAGTTTGTTTTAATAATAGCACATCTAGTGTGACCCCATACCCACTTTCCTCTGTACAGATCTACATTTATCAACACCAATTGATAAACTGGGCATTAGTTGTGAAAGGGACGAAGTGAAGGCCCACAAAATGGCAGCAGAAAAGATTAGTGTTAAAGATGTTGCTGCTCAGTCGTGACATCATTCTTTATTGCTGCTCAGAAAGCTGTCATTTGTTAGAAGGCACCACTGACTGCACTGCTTTCTCAATGAATTCCTGGGCCTTGGTAATGCTTGTGTTAAAAGCCAAGGAAAACTTAGCAAATCACAGGATCTCTGAATTGGAAGGAACCAACTGGACCTACCCTTATCTCAGTGAGAGTTCTCTCTTTGGCACAGCCAACAAGTGACCATTCAGCCTGCACCTGCAATAAGGAGATGATCTGAGTCAGCTGTATAGAGAGACACCTTTCTAATTAGTCTCAGCAAGCAACTATTTGGGCATCTTGTTTCTCATCAGGTTTGAGATTTTCGTACTGGCCGTTTATAAGATAAGCTACTATACTTGTAGGCTTTCCTGATCTTCCTAGCTTATATTAATTTACCGATTATCTAATTATCTATGGCTATTAACTGATTGGAAGAGTTGGGGCTTTAAAAAATGTGATATCTTGTGATCAAAAAACACCATCTCCCTTCATTGTGACATTCAAGCCTTTTCTAAAGGTGGTCATCAGGGGGCTGCCATCCCCTTTATTTTCTGGAACATAACTGAAATTTCTACCTCTCTCCACCCTCCCAAATTACTTAGGGAGAAACTAAAGAACCATAAAGAGATAGATAGATAGATAGATAGATAGATAGATAGATAGATAGATAGATAGATAGATAGATAGATAGATAGATAGATAGTTGTTTGGGGATCCATTCTGCCTCAACGGAGTTTCCAGATATTTTTTCTGGTGTTACGCAAGAAGAGGAAAGCAGATCAATTCACCTAGTTGTTTCTGCCCCCCAACCCCCAACCTCTCATTCTTGAGTGACTCAGCATCTGTCAGCCAGTGGTAATATAACAACCAATTAAAATTATCACCAACCTGGCCTGAAGGAGGATAGAGAGATCAGCCATCCAGTGGCAAGGGTGGAAAAATGGTGATGTCATGTGCGCCTTAATTTCAGTTTGGGGCCAGTTTAAACTATAAAATATTTCAGAATCCTGCAGGTGTTATGTTATGCACTATATTTTGTTGTTAATGTGGACAAGAACTATTTTGGGGCCCCATTAATGATATAGGAGGAAAAAAAGGGGTTAACAGAAAAATCTAGGATCCAAGCTCTAATTCAGATATTAGCTCCAAAAGGGAGTCAGACCCCAGTTAATGGATAACTTACAAGTCAGGATGCTAGGTTATTGTACGCACAGTGATCAGTACCCATAACAGGACCATAAAGGGTCAGGTCATATAACAGTAAGACGCAAGACAGGGTATAGAAATTCTAATGAAAAATGAAGATATTTTGAAACTAACCATGGGAACCAGAAAGAGACATGTGCAGAAAAGGCCAAATTTGTCCCCAGATTCACCTTATGACATGCAAACCCCCAAAACACACCTCCACTGAAAAAGGCAGCCATCTTGGGGGTTGGCTTAGGACCCCAGGAACTCCAAATTAGGACAGGCCCTCCCCTGTATCTCCCTAATGTGGAGATTATTATAATGAGAAAGACAGGCCCTCCCCTGTACCTCCCTAAGGTGAAGATTATTATAATGAGACATAATCAATGTATCCATACTATAAATATAACTGTCTTTTCTTTCACTATTTGAGAGATACCTTTCCACTATTTTGGTTCTCTCCCTGTAGTCACCCACAGTATTGAAATAAAACTTGGGAAACTGAGTCACTGAGTCTTGTAATTCTTTTGGGATGACTCACGATCAATTTGACCCCTAATTCTATCCCACATCATTAGTATACTATTTCTGCATATGGTCCTGAACTTCAATCTGTCCCATTGTGACTGCTTGAGTCAACAACAATAATTGTCTTCTGTTTCAAGGCATTGACATGTTTTTCCATATCCCTGAGTTGGTTAAGTGTCCAACTCATGAGGGAATGCAGTTGTGTTTCCTTTTATGCACTTCATCTGGATATTGCAGATTAACAAATTTGCAATGGAAAGGTTAATGAGCTTTTTGGCCACCAGTCTGCTTACATGAACCATTATGAGCAACATTTAGATGTGACTTCAATTTGCACATTCTTTTTGGTCACATATCTTCCATTTACTATCCATTCCCATGATTTAATGGCAATTACAACTAGCTTCCTCTCTCACCATGTCTGTTAATTTAAAGTTATGGATTTTGAGAAGTAGTATGCAACTTCAGTATTATTATTCATATAAAAATCATATAACTTAAAACTAGACCCTAAGCCAGGAAAAGACTATAAACGTATAATTAAGGAATGGAGTGGGAAGAAAGGACATTTAGTTATAGATGTGCTTCAAGTTATAGCCTTCAGCAGATTTAATGGAGAAAGCAGACGTAGTTGTAACCCCTTGATACATTACGGTTGTGAATGAATCTCAAGCGTGTATATTCAGAAGCCACCACAGTGAATAAGAAAATTGAAAATACTTTTCCCCATGTAAAATTAATATGAAAATTGAATATAAAATTATTAGTCTCACCTCCACTATGACCAGTCATTTGTGTGTTCCCCTTACTAGAAGATAATTTTATATTTCTTCCAGTATCACTCAGAATGTGCAGAATGTAGTAGACATTTTCTGAATGTTGTTGAATGAATGTATGTCTGGTAATACCTGGTATGATATAAGAACTCAGTAGATATTTTTGAATGAATGATTAAATTATACGCTTCACAATATTTTTGTCAAAGTTTTTGAGAACATGTAAAAAAGTTAAGGTTTCAAAAAGGGAACAAAATTGATGAGTTGACACCAGTATTTTTTGAAGGTTTCTTTACTTGAGGTGGTTGGGACTGAAGACCTTAGGATGGGGATAGGTTTATTTCCATAAATCTTTGGAGAACAGATGAATAGGCAGTAAAAATCCTAACATAACTTTATCTCACCTTGGTTGATGTATATGATTGTGAATACCTGTGGTTTATCCCTCTGAAATCTTTTATAATGCCTGCCATCTAAAAGAAGCTATAGTTTCAGATCGAATTGCTCTAGAAAACAATGCAATTGTTGAACAAACCATTGTTTTAAAACAGTGAAATTGCCTTAGTGTGTTTATACTGCTCTTACCCCTGATAGACTAGGAGAACCCAGAATGATATTCCAATTAAGTTTTTGAAATGCAAAATTATCGAGGGGCAGCTAGGTGGCACAGTCTATAGAGCACCAGCCCTGGAGTCAGAAGTACCTGAGGTCAAATCCGGCCTCAGACACTTAATACTTACTAGCTGTGTGACCCTGGGCAAGTCTCTTAACTCCAATTGCCTCACTAAAAAAAAAAAAAAAGCAAAATTATCTATTCTGATGTATGTCTCTCTGAAAAGAATTCCTTTTAAGAGACTCAGAACAGCTCTGATTATGGAGTGAGTTTAAAGTACTCCTAACCTCAAAGTAGGCATGTGGTCAACAAAAACCCAAAACACAAAATTTTAGCAAATGTAAAAGTCAGAGAATTTCATGAGTTGGAACAATTTTTGTTGTCTCTTATGGCTCTGATCTCAGCTTTCCCCTCTTAATATAAAACCTGCCCAACATGAGATAGATCTCTTTCAAAGTTCTAAACAATTTACTTGTTTTGTTTAAACCCAGGAAAAACATAACACATTCATCAAAATCACATTACACAAAAGAATGAAATGCTCACTAACATCTGCTGAAAATATCAGCTGAGAAGTCTGAGATGGTCACCTCCTATAATACTTCCTTTGTAATGCTTTGAAACATCATGCAATTAGAAGTTTATCTGTGTGATGCAACAATCACTTTCTTATGGAGAGAACATTTGCAAATGTTTCCAAGGTCTATTCCCAATTCCTTTAAAACAAAGGGTTGTTTTGGGGGGAGGAATTCCTAATATGAAAGCATTAGCTACCTTAAGGCCCAGAAAATTAATTTGTTGAACCCTCAAATGGGAATTTATCAACAAGATCCCTAGTTTAAAAATGGTAATTTTATGATAAAGCATCTTGCTGCTCAATAGTTTTTTTTTTTTTGCTAGTTACTTTTGGAATAAAAAGATAATGTAACATTTTAATATTTACCTTGGGCAGTGATGATATTTTTCCAATGCTTGGTGCAACAAAATTTGAAATATGTAATAAATAACCTTGTAAAAAGTCAGCTACTTTGCTGCCTGTGAATCACACTTTAGATATCTAAAACCAAAGGCCACTTGATAGAATAGAGGGAGCCTTAGGCAAAATTGAGGTTTTTCTTTGGCTTCCTAGTTCTACCTTCCCTTTCTCGATATCCCCTCCCTTTTCTTTTGAGCCCTGTACAAGTCCAGACCCAGACTAGAATTGCCAACCAATCCTCCAGTTAACCGTGGAATTACAGCATTAATATCTTTCAAAAGTATTTTTCTTTAAAAAATTGGTGCCTGACTGTCCCTCCCCATCCCCCTGATATCTACAACTACTATATGCGCTAGTATATGAGTACAAAGTACAAAGTACAAAGCCTTTAAGCCTAAAGAAATGAATAACTCGTGGTGAAATGAACATTTTTTCGCATCTCTGATTTCCTCAACACTGTGAACTACCAATATGGAAATTCCTTCCACTGATAGAGAGTAGCAATTGTTTGTAAATTGTCATCTTTTTTTTTTTTTTTGGTGGGGCAATGAGGATTAAGTGACTTGCCCAGAGTCACACAGCTAGTAAGTGTCAAGTATCTGAGGCTGGATTTGAACTCAGGTCCTCCTGAATCCAGGGACAATGCTTTATCCACTGTGCCACCTAACTGCCCCTTGTAAATTATCATCTTAAAGAGTTTCCCAGGGTACTAAAATATTAAATGGTCTGATGAATTAGAATTAATATTCTGAATTAGAAACAGCACTTAAACCTAGATATACCTGACTTCCAGGGCAGGGATATATGGGGTTTTCAAGAGGGGTCTCTGGTAAGTGGGCTTACTGAGCCTTTTTCAGGGCTATTCATCCATTTTTGGTGTCCACTTGATTCACCCAACTCTCACCTGTGGCTTCAAGAAGCTGAAGTATGCTCAGCAGGCACACAATGGCAAAGCATCTCAGTAGACAGGCTAAACCAGGTTATGGGTAACCGACAGGCTTCAAAGCCATTCATGAGGAAGGGGCTTGTTGACCCCAAGCATGTGAAGAGCTCCTCTGGAGGTAGCAACAATTTGTTCGAATGGCCATGAAGGTGACTGAAGCAGGCATTGTGGAGTGCAAACATGAAAGATGCCAAGTTCTTCCACTGTATCCTTGGCAGTGGCCAGTCATCTTGACTTTTGTCTTGCCAGTAAGTAGACTTCCATTACTCTGGAAGAGAGAATGAGGTTGAGACTTTATGTAACTCTGATTTACTTAAATCCGATTCACAAACAAGTCTTGACACTATCCTATGATGTCATTGGTCCTCTTCAAAAAATGAAGGACAAACAACAATAATACTGCCTTTCTACTAAAAAAAAAAAAAGAAAAGAAAAAAAGAAAAAGAAGCAATGGGAGAAATATGTGAGGTCAGAGTTCCTTTCTCTGAGTGTTTCAAATCACATTGTGTGGAAGATTGCCTTTCTCAGTTATTTTTAAGGTTAGTTTGTGTGTGTGTGTGTGTGTGTGTGTGTGTGTGTGTGTGTACAGATGAGCATCTTTTTTGGACTTTTTCAAATTAACCAAGACAATAAGATTTGAGTGTATCCCATTCAGATGTTTGTACCTTGTATGGGGTGAGCCCCTTTCAGACTTGGGTACCACAACTGCATGTAAGATGTAGGAACACATAGTAGGTGTTTGATGAATGTTTGTTGAATATAGTACATGTTGTGACATCTCTATCTCACCCCTACTAGGTCCAAATTAGGTTCCCGATGTGTGACTAATATTTCATCTTGGGGTTATCCATGAATAGCTGGGAGGTATCTTTTTCTAATGCTATAGCCCACAAGCTCCCACTGGTGTGGATCACTACATTATATCAATTAATCAGTCATTTAATTACCTTTTGGAAAGGGATATTTATTAAGATGGTATAAGAGAAATAATTGGTAAACAAAACAAAACAAAAAACCTTTCCCAAATCTATGATGTACTCTCCCATAGATACATACAGCATACAGGAGAATGTGGACTCAAGCTCAAAGTATATATAGCCAAGGGGATAGATAATTCATAACTTCTGGAAGTTCTTTTGCTGAAATCCCCAAGATGTTTGCTTCAGGGATTATGTAGCTCTTCCTTTTGTCTCTCAGTAGATCTTCGAATCTGCTTTGTTCATCTCTTCTAGTCTATTTGTGGCTCTTACCACAAACACTGCAGCCAGCCTGCTGCTGGGGTGGGGTGGGAAGACAATTTGAAGTGCTTTCTTCCCCCATGGGATTTTGTCTTAGTGGCTTGGCTAGAATTATTCTATCCTGGCCCACCAATTGGTCAAATTTCTGATTCCAAATAGCTCAATGCATTTATAGAGGCCCAGGGGCATGGGAAAGTCACTCTGCTAATGAGAATAGACTTCATGTTGTACCTAGGAAAGTGCCCAAGCTTTGGTCACACTTAGTAAAAAACTGAAATATATTCTCAGCTGATAATGGTATCAGGGCTTAAGTGGATACAGTGATTTCTACCCCATCCTTACCAATGAATAAACTGATTTGAGTCTGTTTCATTACAAGACTAATTATTTTGGTCTTATATAGCAGTGACATATTATTTTTCCCCTTTCTTTTTTCTTCTGCCACCTTGCATACCTCTAGTCTCTAAAAAAAGTGAGGCCACTCCCTTCCCCAAATATATAGAACCAGTGGTAATTCCTTCTCTTACAATTTTCTATACCCTGGGAAGTATGCATGTACACACATGTATGTGTGTATGCACACAGAGGCTTTCCTGGTATTTTCATGGGTGTACATGTATGCATTCATATATCAAACAGCATATAGACACATATACATGCATATGTATACATGTTTTTATATATGTATGTATATATACACAAATAGAGCCTTTGCTGATACCCTCATATATGTGTATGTGTGTATGTGTGTAAGAAATGGTTCTTTACAGAAGCCAGAGAATAAGGTAGCATACAGTAAGCTTCTGATGTCAAGGACAAGAAAAGAGTACCCAAAGTTTCCAACATGAAAGATGAGGAAGAGAGTGAAAAGAAGTGGCAAAATCATGCAGGAAACCTTTGAAGAAAAAATGAAATTTGAAGCTAACCCTGAATAATATGGAGGACACAAATGGATGGAGATGAGCAACTGGGGCTTGAAGATATGATAGGTGGTGGTAATTATGCTTCTTTTCCTCTTTTCTGTTGCAGTGATGAACAGCTTCCCTTACTTCCTTTGCATAATGACTTTTTCACTGTCATTTAAATAATTCCAAATCTTTGACCTATTCTCACACATCTTTTTAGTTGTTTTCATTTGTTTTATCCATATTCTCCTTAACATTCTTAAAAGGTGGAGTCCCAAACTGGATGTAGGTTGCAATTTGCCCTTTAAAAATGGAAAATATTGATGATTAAAACCATCCATTTGGGATTCCCTTGAGGTAAATTAGTGATAATAGTCTTGTTTTTCTATCACACAATGTCTGGAATCCACTTTCTTCTCACTTTAAACTCTTAGGCTCCCCAGATACCTTTAGGCTTGGCTCATGTGTCACCTGCTAACTAGAGCCCTTCCTGATACTCTCACCTTAGTGTCCTCTCCTTCCTTAAATTGCTTTGAGTTTTTTCATCTGTGGACATGTTTTCTCCTCTGACCTCCCACCCCTGAAAAAACCAAAACCCATAAGCTCCTAAGGGCAAGGATTGCTTCATTTTTGTTTTTGTGTCCCCAGTGACCAGCAGGAGGTCTTGCATATGTATCAATAAATCCACAGTCATTACTAGTGCAATGGTCTCTTTCTTCAAGGAGTTTACATGATAATTCTGTTGAGGGCACCATCATGTACACATATAAACATATACAAAAGAAACGTGATGTAATTTTTTGCAGGGAGAGGTAATAGCAACTGGGAGGATCAGAAAAAAATCTTTATGTAAGATAACGATTTCTTAGACAAGTTTCAAAGGAAACTAGGAATTGTTTGTTTTTTGTGAAGCAATTGGGATTAAGTGACTTGCCCAGGGTCACACAGCTAGAAAGTGTTAAGTGTCTGAGGTCAGATTTGAACTCAGGTCCTCCTGATTCCAGTGCCAGTGCTCTATCCACGGAAACTAGGAATTGTAAAATGTGGGGGTAAGCAGAGAATTCATTTGAGGCATGGGGATAACCTAGGTGATGGAACAGAGCAAGGAATAGAATCTTGCACATGAGGAACAGTAAGAAGGGTATTTTGGCTAGACCAAACTCTGTATGAGAGTGTAATGTATAAAAAATCTGAAAAGTTAGATTGGAGGTCAGTTATGAAAGACTGTTGGATCATAGGGGTAAGAGGAAACTTAATGAGTAGGAAAATGACATGATTAGACTTATGCTTTAGTAATATCAATTTGGTATCTGTGTGGATAATTGGGAGGAGAGAAGAGAGACTTAAGTTAGGGAGACTGAATAAGAGGTTATTGCAATGGTCTATGCAGAAGGCAGTGGTGGCTTGAACTAGGGCAGTGAGAGTGTGAGAGGAGAGAAGATGGATCATAGAGATGTTTGTGGAGGAAAAATCAACAAGATTTCCCAACTCATTGTATATTTGGAATGAGGGAGAGTGAGAGGAGTCAAAGAATGACTCTGAATATGGGTGACTAGATGGATAGTGGTGCCCTTGACAGAAATAAGGAAGTTTGGAAGATGGATGGGTTTGGGGAAAAGATAATGGATGAGCTATGTCTTGAACTTATTGAATTTTAGATGAATATAGGACAACCAGTTGGAAATGTCTAATAGGAAATTGGTCATGTGGGATTGGAGCACAGGAGATGGACTAGGGTTGGATATTTATATACCTGGGAATGCTGTGTATAAAGATGAGAATTCAACCCATAAGAGCTGAGGGGATCACCAAAAGATAGGTAAATTAACAACAACAACAACAACAACAACAATGATAACACTACCAATAATAAATAATAATAATAAAAATAACCTGATGAATTGAATAGAAAAGACTGGAAAATGGAAGTGTGAGAAAAACTATCTTTCAGGTTCATAATTTGTGTTGGAATAACAATTCTCCTCCTTTGACAGTGTAGTCCTATGCTATACTGTACAGTTTTTGAAATGCAATAAAAATCTGAAGGACTGTATCAGTACCCATATCATTAGTTATGAGTCCTACTGCTGACTGCAGAAGGGAGCACCAAATTTCCTTATTCACTTTTTGCACTTTTAAAAAAAAAATTAGTTTATTTTATTCTGAACTTAAGAAATAAAACAAGCATTTCCATAACGTAGTAGAATAGGAAAAAAAGATGATTATACATGAACCTGCCAATTCTATTAGTGAAACTTGCTATTGCTTTTAAATATATAATAAAGTTATAATGTAAGTTATTTCTTCATTTTTTCATCTTTTTTCCTTTTTTGCTCTGCCCCCTACCAGAGTGTGTGTGTGTGTGTATAAACATATACATACTTCTATTTATTGGTTCTCTCTCTGGATGCAGATAATGTCTTCCTTCATATGTCCTATGTAGTTAATTTGGATATTTATAAATAATCAAAATGACTTAATCATTCAAAGTTGTTCTTAAGACAATATTGTTTTTACTGTATACAGCATTCTCTTGGTTCTGCTCATTTAGTTCTTCATTATGTTGTGTAAGTGGCTTTTATTCAGATCTTTCCTCTCCTGCACTGTCTCGCAATATGGTGTAACATATCCCTGGCCCCTGTGGAATGTAAGTTCCATGAATGCAAAGATCTAAAATAATTGTCTATGTCATTTCCCATAGTGCATGCCTAATCACAACAAGTTGTTAGATGTACTTTTTTTTTTGTGGGTTAATGAGGGTTAAGTGACTTGCCCAGAGTCACACAGCTAGTAAGTGTCAAGTATCTGAGGCCAGATTTGAACTCAGGTCCTCCTGAATCCAGGGCCGGTACTTTATCCACTGTGCCACCCAGCTGCCCCATTAGATGTACTTTTGTGGCTAACAGTCTACCTTTGATTAGACTGTGTGACCACCTAGAAAAGGGAAAAAAAAATTGTCTGTGAAAAGGGACAGGACATATGTTCAGGAAATAAAATCTTGTACCTTGATTGAAAGGTACAAACTGACTTTGGACCTTTCACAGCAGGGGTTTTAAATTTCTCTTGCTTTGCTTGTTTTTCAAGAATAGCCAGTCTTGGAGGTGACTTTGAAAAAGATGGCCATTCTTTTTGAGAAGTTTGAGATCATTTTTCCTAGGCTGAGTGTAGGATCTACTCTATCTAGCCTCATCATGAAGTCCTAATATCAAACAGTGGGTGGGGGTAGAAGTGGTCAGGGAATGAGGAGGTATGATTGGGGAATGAATAATTCCATCAGTGGATGGGATCATTTACTAGGTGGTGTAGTTGGTAGAGTTCTGAACCTGGTGTTAGGAAGACCTGAATTTAAATCTAGCCTCAGGTACTTACTGACCCTAGGCAAGTCATTTAACTTTCTTGCCTCAGTTTCCTTATTTGTAAAAAAAAAAGATAGGAATAGTGCCTACCTCCAGAGTTGTAAGGATGTCTGTAAAGTACTTAACACAGTGCCTAGCACATAGTAAGCACTATATAAATATTAAATGATAATGATAATAATGATAATGATGATGACAACAATAATAGCAATGATGATGATGATGATGATGATGATAATAATAATATACCAACAGCAAAGCTCCCTTGATCTGCTTCTTGATAAATGTCATAACACTTTCAGTGGTAGGATTGCCAGGTGGCACAGTGAATAGGGAGCTGGGGCCTGGAGTCAGCAAGAGCTGAGATCAAATCTGTCTTCAGACACTTGCTAACTATGTGGCCCTTTGCAAATCACTCAGCCACTTTTTGCCTCCATTTCCTCATCTGTAAAAGAAATGGGGATAATAATAGCATCTACATCTCAGGGTTGGTCTGAGGATCCAATGAGATAATATTTGTAAAGCATTTAGGACAGTTTATGGCACATAGTAGGTACATAATATATGTTTATTGATTGATTGATATAAATGTAAGCTTTTATTGTTATTAGTGACTTCTTTGTACTGATTGTATCTACTTTCATGGGGTACCAGGTGTATGCTGCTTGTCCTCTCTCCAGCTATGGCCTCGGTCATTGTGACCCAGTTTTAGTTTCTCATAGTAAGGTTCCTTGGGCTCGCCTCCTGTCTATCTCTGGTGATTATCATGACAGTGGCTCTCTTTAGAAAATTGAAAAATGCTTCTCATTCTTGCCTAGAAAGTGGAAATTGGTGTGGAGGGAAGTGTTATCTGTCAGCACAGTATCATTCTGAGATGTCTTGCCAAGTTGGCGCCACCCCCAACATGTCTGTCTCCCTCTGGGTGGTGTGTGGCCTAATTTAATTTACACCAAGATTTAGTCGTGGGTTGATGTCAAGGAGAACTGGCCACATCAGCTTGGGTCATCTAAGGACCACATCTATCTGCCCTTTTTATTCTAGGTCCCAGGCTCTACTCTGGGGAATGAGGCCTTCAGCCTTGGGTTCAGTCAGAGACATTGTCAGGTGAGAGGGGAAAAAATGGAGGGAGAGTTTTCTGTTGACTTTGGAGTGACTTTTATCATTTCAACTCTGGGTTTGAATTTCAGATCTTCAACTTATTCCCTGTCTGACCCAGAACAAGCCACTTATTTCTCTGGGCCTCATTTCCTCCTCTAGAAAATGAGGGGGTTGGACTACATATCCCTTGAGGTTCCTTCCATTCCTAAATTTATGATACAACGATTCTATGAACCCCATTTTCTGAAATAGAAGTGAATTTGCAATTTACGTGTGAGTTTATTCTTTTCAGGAAGGCCTTTTAATGGTATAGAATGGCTGATTTTCTGACAAATTACTCTTTAATTCTAGATGGATACATGGGGAATGCCAGAGTTCAACCAAAGAATTCTAGGGCCTAAGGTAAATTCACTTGAGAGTGGAAAGGATGTGTAGGATGGGTCAGAAGGAGCCCAGGGGTTCTCAAACCAAAGGCAAATTGATCTGAGTGGAGGGTAGAGATAGGGGTCTTACTCTATAATGCTGGGCAAACTTCGGGAAGATGTAAAAGAGAGGGAAGGCAACAGTTACAGGGTACACAGGTAGTGAAGGGGAGAGGTGTAGGATTCTTATAATAGCCATGAAGCCCAGACCAGGGCCAGAATCTATGCTTTATTTTATTTTATTTTATTTTTTTTTAGTGAGGCAATTGGGGTTAAGTGACTTGCCCAGGGTCACACAGCTAGTAAGAGTTAAGTGTCTGAGGCCGGATTTGAACTCAGGTACTCCTGAATCCAGGGCCGGTGCTCTACCCACTGCGCCACCTAGCTGCCCCAGAATCTATGCTTTATTGATATCAATTTGGCAACTGTGTGGAGAATGAATTAGGAAGGGATGAGACTGGAGGCAAGAACATTGATTAGAAGGCTATTTTACCAATCCAGGGATGAGTCGCCACTGGAGTGGTAACTGTGTGAGTCCCTCTGAGTTATCCTCTTTATGTCTTTTCTTTGTGAATAGTTGTTTGCCTATTGTCTCCTCCATTAGATTGTAAATCCTCTAAGATCAGGGACTGCTTTTTGTCTTTCTTGTATCCTGCTACATGTCTGGTGCATACTGACCACTGAATAAATGTTAGTTGACTGAGTCTAGTTGTGATGATGGGATTGACAAGACTTAACATCTGATTGGATATAGAGGGTAAAGGATAGTAAAGAGTCAAAGAGGAGATCAAGGTAGTGAATTAAGATATCTAAAAGCAGGGTGGGTGTGACTTTCACAAAAGTAGAGATTAGGAAGATGGTGAGTTGGGGGTGGGGAAAGATAATTATTCTTCTTGGACAGATTGAGATACAATTGATTTAAATTGTGCATTCTTTAACCCCACCCCTATTAGCATGGCCCCTGCCTCTTATTTCAGTGTTTGGGATGAAAGCCACAGTTACCCAGCCCTAGTTATATCTCTGGGAATGCAATTCATAAGAATATGGAAGTTCATATCACCCAAAGCATTATTTTCTCACTTTAAAAAGCAACAACAAAACTAACCAACAAACAACCCCCTCTCCCCCCAACAACAACAACAACAAACTAGATCTATAATTTCAAGGGTATTGTAACTTTGGGGGGGGGGGGCACTGCCTCCAACAAAGCATACCAGCATATGTTCTGCAACTAATAGCCTTAGGAAAGTTGCCTCAGGCACTGCAAAGTTAAGTGATTTGTTCTGGATCATTTAGCCTGTATGTGTCAGAGGAGGGGCTTGAACTCCATCTTTGTCTTCCTAACTGTGAGCCCTAGCCCTCTTTCCCTTCTACCATGCTACCTCTTTAAAAAAAAAAAGAAAAGATGATGGTTAGTATAAAAAACATGGCCACAGCATGGGCAGAAATGGGAATTAAGGGTTCAAACTAGTCATTTGCTAGGGGAAAAAAAAAGCAGTATATCTTTAGTTGGAAGTAGTTTAATCTTGTATGGAGTGATACTGAAATTACAATTAGTCAGCTTCCCTCACCCATTTATGTGTTGTTGAGCCAAAAGCAGGAGATTCCGAGTTTGGAAACATTTCATGCTGGTTGGATTCTACTTTGCACGGTGGTTGACATTCTGAATGAATGTCTTGCTTCTCTCATCCACATCTGGTAGATATTAATGAAGTGAAAACACTAGGCTTACTTCAATTAGGAATTCAGATTTATATCTTCATCAGTTAGGGGTGAAATAGAAGGGGACCCCGAGTCTGTAGATGTTTTTTATGTACTCACAAAAGCATTTTCTTTCATATGGGCTCAAGTGGCATCTGTTTTACCTTCTTGACCAAAGGTCTAGGTTAGGGGAAGCTTTTAATTGTGGAGAGATGTGAAGATATCTATTGCTTGCCAAAGGGGGAAAAACAATGCTCAAGGGTCAGAGATACTTAATCTCAAGTCTAACACATAATAATAGCAATGACTCACATTGATATATATTATCTACTTTCTAAATATATTCACCATTTCACTCTACTAGGGCCATCATCTCTTCTGGATGATTGGACTCTGCCCCTGCAATCACCTTGGGTTTGAAAGGCCAATTTTGCCCATATTTTGCTCAGTTCCAGGCCTCCACAGCATTTCTGGGATATCTTCAGCTACCCTCCTCCTTTCCAACTCAGTTTTATGTGTTGTGTTTTCCCATTTCTTCCATTAGAATATAAGCTCCTTGAAAGCAAGTATTGTCTTGCTTGTTTGTATTTGTATTTCCAGTGAACCAATCAATAAACATTTATTAAATGCCTAATATATGCCAGGCACTGTGCTAAGTGGTGAGGATAACTATCTATCTATCTATCTATCTATCTATCTATCTATCTATCTATCTATATCTATCTATCATCTGTCTATCATCTGTCTTTATCTATCTATCTATCTATCTATCTCTATCCATCTATCATCTATCTATCTATCTATCATCTGTCTTTCTCTCTCTCTCTCTCTCTATCTATCATCTATCTATCTATCTATCTATCTATCTATCTATCTATCTATCTATCTATCTAAGACAGTTCCTGCCCTCAAGGAGCTTACAATCTAATTGGGAAAGATAACACAAAAAAAGAAACTTCAAAAGGGAGAGAGAGTAGGTCATGATGGAGAGCACAGGCTAATGAAAAATGGTGAGAAACATTGTGCTGAGCTCCATCTTTAAATAGAAGTCCTGGAGCCCATTGCCCTGCTCAAAGGGTCCAATCAAAGAGACAAGAGGTATTGATGAGATGTGAGTCCCAGGAAGATTCAATCTTGCAGCATAATGAGATTCTCAGCACCAACATAGTTTCTGGTACATAGAAAGTACTTAACAAATGCTCTGTCTATAGATCTATCTGCCTATGTATCTAATCTTATGGTTCACACAGTGCTTTCCTTACAATAGCCTTGTGAGGTGGGTAGTAGAAACTTATTTTTATAAATAGAGAAATTTAGATTCAAAGAGTTTATGTGAATTTTATGTAGCTACACAGCAGGAAATGTGGGAAGGCGAAACATTAGCTAAATACACCAAATCTCGGTGTTTGAAAGGATTTCCGAGTCCACTTGCTCTGATCATACCCAAAGAAGGATCCTCTTGATGCTATCCAGAACAGGCAATCATCCTGTCTTAGAATGAACACCTCTACTGAGGCGGTGCCCACAACTTTCAGCAGTAGCTTGTTGACTCAGAGATGGTTGTAATCCTTAAGACATTTTTCCTCCTAAGAAGCCTAAATCTAACTTTTTGAGGCTTCTATGTGTTTCTCTGCATATATCCTGGGGCAAAGGAGAACCAGTCATTCACACATGTGCATGAATACACATTAATTCTCCTTTATGATGCCCCATCAAAATACTTGAAGACAGCTAACAAACAAATCTCTTCTCCAAGCCCAGATCCAGCCCTAGTTTCATCAAATGATCCTCCTGTGGCATTTCAGAGAGGCAGCATGGTATGATGAATCTAGTGCTAGACGAAGTCAGAACAGCCCAGGTTCAGATCACACTTATTAACAGTGTGATTACATTATGGACAAGTTACTATAACATGGGCACAAAAATATCAGGAGTACCTACTTCACCAGGTTGTTGTCATGGCCTCAAAGGGGGCCATGCATAGAAAGACTTTCAAGACGTCAAAGCAGTATACAAGCCAGGTGTGGTGGGGGTATACCTGCTTGTCTGTAATCCCAGCCACCAGAGGCTCAGGACTGGTGGGTCTCTTGAGATCAGGAGTTCTGAACTGCAGTGGGCTAAGCAGATCAGGAGGCTGTACTGTTTGGCATTAATTTGATGAGACCCAGAAAGGGGAGGGGGAGGAGCAATAGGTTGCCTATGGCAGATAGAACTGCAGGTACAAGTTGGAAATAGATCAGGTTAAAGCTCCCATCTTCATCAGAGTTGGCCTGGACCTATGAGTAGCATCAGTGACATGGAGGGGCCTGGTCTTTATATAAATATGAATAGTAGTTATAGTTTCCAGTTCCCTTATAATTCTGAGCATTCTTTTTTTTTTTTTTTTTTTTTGGTGAGGCAATTGGGGTTAAGTGACTTGCCCAGGGTCACACAGCTAGTAAGTGTTAAGTGTCTGAGGCCGGATTTGAACTCAGGTACTCCTGACTCCAGGGCCAGTGCTCTATCCACTGCACCATCTAGCTGCCCCTGAGCATTCTTTTTTAATATTCTACATTTTTGTAAAAGTCCTTTTTAAATGTGATGCCCGGAATTAAACATAATTCTCTGGTTGTGATCTCACTAGGACAAAATATATTATGAAAACCACCACACCAGAAGACAGAAACTATGTCTCTCTTAATGCAATCTATGATGTCTCTGGATTTTTGGTTTGCCAAATTATATTAGTGACTTTTATTGAACTCATGGTCCAAGACATAGGTCATGGAAGCAAAGTGGTACAATGGAAGGTACTTTGGATTTGAAGTGTGAGATCTGGACTTGAATCTAACAATGGGGCAAAGACAAGTTACTGAGCCCTCTCTCCTTCTTGAGGGTGATTCATTAAAGAAGACACTCAACTTTTTTGTGTGTGTCATGGACCTGAAGATTCTAGGTTTCTTCTCAGAATAATGGGTTAAAATGAATAAAGTACAAATAATTATAAAGCAAACTGCTGATATTAAATGCAGTTATCAAAATATTTACCAAAAAAGTTCACACACCCCAGGGTAAGAACACTAGCATTAAGGACTGACTGCTATTTTGGTCCTTTAGTCAGTTCTGAAGCCAATTAACTATACTATCCTGGCCTAATTTTAGGTTCAATATATATGTATTTTTTGATCCAACAGGTAGGTGGCATGGTGGAATAAATGCTGGGCCTGAAGTCAGGAAGAGCTGAGTTCAAATCTGGCCTCAGAAACTTATTAGATGTGTGGCTCTGGGCAAGTCACTTTCCCTTATTTGGCTCAGTTTCCTCATATGTAAAATGAGCTGGAGAAGGAAATGGCAAACCACTCTAGAATCTTTGTCAAGAAAACCCCAAATGGGGTCAAGAAGAGTCAGACACAACTGAAAATGACTAAATGATATTTTTTATCTTCCTATTTCTACCTCTAATAAATGTCAAGAAAGATAAAAAAGTTCTAAGGTTTCTGTCCTTATGAGTAAATACTGAGTATCTGCTGTAGTTTTCTCATTGTCTCTTTGAATTAACAAAAGCACAGTAGATTGAACACTTTTCCATTTTGAAGGTAAAAATGTCATCATCTATTAGTCTGTCAGCCATGAAACACTTGCTCAGAGATCCCTCATTTTGGATTATATTTCTAAAGTGTATTTGTTGTCAATTATTTGAAACTCAGGATTGGAATCATGGTTTCATTGATGTGGATCCTTTCTCTACTGTTACAGATAGCAATCCATCTCATCCTGATACATTTTTGAGCATATTTTCCCATACATCTACCAAAAAGAATGAACCCAATAATGCTAGAGGCCTTCCTTTAGGTCTTTTTTGCATCTGATAGGTATCACAGTAACACTTGGGCTGTCCATCTGTTATCTTTCATTCTCATTAGATGACTGGACTACCACTTTTTCCTATGTATTATTTTTGTGTGTGTGTGTGGGGGGGCAATAAGGGTTAAGTGACTTGCCCAGGGTCACACAGCTAATAAGTGTCAAGTGTTTGAGACCAGATTTGAACTCAGATCCTCCTGAATCCAGGACTGGTGCTTTATCCACTACGCCATCTAGCTGCCCCCCTCCATGTATTATTATTATGTATTTCCTAGACTACATTTCTTACAACACTTCTGTCATGTAAGCCATCATTAGACATTTTTTTTCTAATCTATTTATGCCCACCAAAAAATTGCTCCATTTTCTTTTGGGTTACCCTCAACTTTTTTGGGGAGGAAGTGAGAACTGTGGTCTTCCAAGGTTTTTAAGTATGCGTGACCAGAAGAATATTGGTGTTAAGTCACATACACACATATTTCATCCACCCACGTAAAGGGAATATATTGAAATTATTAAAAGCACTATGCAAATTCCCAAATAAAAATGAGCCTGCCCCTTTTAATCCTGTTAAATTTTGGACTCATTTTGTTATTAATCTGTGGTACTTATCCTGGACATATGTACTGGCACACAATCTCAATGAATATCCATCCAACTGCATAGAACAGTCTAGGAGAAAGGCGCTTTTCATCCATTTGGTTGTTCCTGTTTGGATTGCTAGTCCTTTCTGCTTTTGGTAATCATGAGTTTCCTTGAGGAAGATGGAACATTTGGGGCTTGATGTAATTAGCTTAATTGTATATATAAACAGGAGTATCTGGGGCAATTCACCATCTTTCCGTTTGCATTCTACATAGGACAACCCCCATGATCATACATGCCTTTGCTCAGTATACAGCTCCCTGTTTTATGCCTCTCGACATTAATAGCCAAATGTTTGTCTAATTTCCATCAAGTGGAATATTCTTTCCTTGAGAGAAGGAGCTGTCTGCATTTTTCTATTTGTATCCTCAGCACTTAGGATACTGCTTGGTACTCTTTCTTTTTTATCCATTCATTGAACAGAATTATGGTGGATGTATTTGTATTATTTAAATCAATATATTTAGAAAAAGGGGAAGCAAGGCGTAGGGAAATTAGTACAGAAAAGGATTAGAAATTTTCAATTCAACTCGATTCTGGAGTCATTCTATTATGGAGTTGGTGATCCAAATTAGCATGGCATACATTGTAAGGGCAGGAATAAAGAAGGGACTTCTCTCCTCCTAGATTGTATTCCTTCCCACTTTCCCTTTCCCCAGCCCATCAGTTCTGGTTATGAGTGTGTAGATGTTTGCTTTAGTGTTGAGCATTGGAAAATACTATTTTCCCCTCCTTTGCAGCTTAAAGAATTCTGGCTCTTTCTTATTTTCCTCCATAAGGAACAAGGAGGTTAGTGGTATCACTGATGGTGGTAAGGATGCAGAGAATTTGTGAGTAGATTGACCTTTGGGAATAGCCATTCTTTCTTTAAGAAAAGACCTTTGGGAAATGTGATTTTTATCTCATAGGCTCAATGTCAGAAATGTGGCTTCCATTGATATGACTAGGACAGGCAACTAGGCTGCCTTAGGGTGCCTTTCCTTTAGGCTAGGTACTATCATTTGGAGTCATCTACTTCCACTCTGTTCAACCACCTCACTTCTCAGTATCAACAGCATTATTGTTGTGTCCTTTCAGGTCTTTCAGATTAGCTTTCCATAGCTCGACTTTGCTCCCTCCTCTGGTGGTCTTCCCAGCAACAGTGTCACAAATGTTCCTACCCAGAGAGACCATCATAGGGTCACTGCCTCCAACTAAAAGGCCATTCTTTCAGGTTCCATATTACCAAGGGGGCCTCTCTCCCATCTAGACATTCACAAAATCTGCCCTTACTATGAATTTGTCCCAGCCTCCAATATTCCTTACAAAGAGCGCTACTGGTTTCCCCAAAATGTTATATTGATCAATAGGCGAGTAAGTACTTATAGAATGTACCCAGGACCACAATCCGAGCATCCCTTTCAAACAAATACAGTGAAACCCATTTGGAGACTTTTAGAGCTTTCTCATCTTTCTAAATGTAAGAGGCTCTTCAGGGCTCAAACTGGGTCAAAGCCAAGGATTCTTGCACAAACTTCATTTGGCAAATGGACACGCTTGGAAAGCTAAAAACATCTTTCCCCTCCCCCTTCCCACCCCTAGTGAACTCCTGGTGGGGATATTGCAGGGAGAGATATGTCTACCTCTCCTGGGCAAGGAAACTTCCTGACTGTTCACACCTCTTTGGCCAATTTAGAAGTTTCATCAGAAGGGAGAGTTTCACAGCTAATCAGTCCATCAGACTATTTCCTTCCCGATTTTCTTCATTTCCTTCTCCCCCTACTTGGCATGGTCAAACAGCATTCCTGTGACTTAATAATTCATCTCCTCCTCTGTGTCTCTGGCAGTTTCTTCCATTGACCAATGTCCTGCAGCCCTTTACCTTCAGCTCTCACAAATTCACTCTTTCCCTTTTGTCCTAATTGCTTTCTTATTTGCAAAATTCGGACAGAAGCTAAAAGGTCCATTCGGTTGCCCTTGTTCCATTAGGCTCAGGTGTTATCCAACACAGTTCCATTGGGTTGAAAGAAAAGGCTCATACGGATTCTTTCCATGTAATCTTGGCTTCCTTGTATTAATCTGAATGTTGCAGATTTTTAGAGGACTCTTGTTCCTCTGGCCTCAGTTTGCTAATCTGCCATTCAATGGCCAGGTTTGGTGTCACATGAAGTAGAGTCCAAGACAAGTGGCCTGGGAGGAAGGGGCCCAGGGTTCTCTGTTCAGCTGTTCCATCTGAAGTGAAACACTTGACCTCTGCCTACATCAGCTTTCTTATCTGTAAAGAGAGAAGGTTATGTGTAAGCTGTCTCCTAGGTATGCTGCTGGGATTAAATAACTACTGTTTGGAAGCAACTTGAGAAACTGCAGAAGTAGCTCTAAAATTCTGTGCTTTTTCCTCCACCTCAGACCAATGTAATCTCTCCATTGTCGTGGTTTGTGATTCCAGCTTCATTTCAAGAGCAAAGTCATTGCCAGAGGAAGTGATCAGGAACTGACCCAGAGCTAGCAAAATCTACCCCTGCTTCCCCCCAACTTGGGTCATATTATTTCCTCCCCCCACCCCCCACCATCCAGTACTGTTTTTGTCACCTCCCTCGTGATCCCTGGCCAAACTTTCCACTCTGCTTACTGACTCAATTCCAGGCTTTAACCTTTCAAGGGTAGTGCCTCCCCTTCCTTGCCACCCAGCAACCTAAAATAACCCTTCGTGTCACATTTGCTTGAACAAACAGGCCAAGAGCAGCTGAACACAGGAAGAGACCGCTACAAAAACTACCCTTCCCCTTTCTCTTTCAAATTCAGGTGAGAAAAGTCTGGACCTGCCTCTTTCTACAAAAGTATAGAACTTCTGAAAGTCACTCACAGCATGAAAGGGGTCTTCAGGATTCTGAACTCGTGTGATCTCAGTCTTTTCCCTATGTGCTGAAGAGAAGGTTCATTTGAGAAGTGACTGCCCCCACCCCTCTTCTCCTCCACATGGAACACTCAAGTCTTGGCCCTCATTTAAATTAGCTCGGCCAGAGATGACATTCAGTATTCGATCAAAATTAATGGGAAGCAGCTGCAGTTCCAGATAAGATTAATTAAGTTTTAGAGTGTTGCTATTTAACCTCGACATGAAACTTGGGCTGATCATGGCTTTTGCTTCACATAAGTACCAGGTATCAGCACCTCCATTTTTCAATCCAATAAAAGAATGATCCGAAATGGATATCTCCATCAAAGCAGCTCACTCACCTACCAGGGCTTCCATAAAATTAAAATAGCATCTACTGCAGAGTGGACCCTAACAGAGGGTCAGAGTGGGGTTAAGAATAAGAATATCTGACTTTCAGACAGCTTTAAAGTCTACAATATATAGTACACATGTCACCATATCTTATCTGAATATCAATATTGTGTAAGAATATCCCCACTTTAAAGAGGGGAAAACTGAAGTTCAGAGGGTTAAGTGACTTGCCCAGGGTCACGTAGCTTTTCTTGGTGCCATGTCTGGCACTGAGGATGAATTGATTCCTAAGGGGACCCTTCCATAGGGAAAAGAAGAATGAAGCAGTGTCCTAAAAATGGCACTAACAATTCAACAAATCCAAATCAATTCAATTAACAAACATTTATAAATCTTAGCAAGAGATATGATGAAATGTGAGGCCACCTTGACAAGTTTCTAGAGTGAATAGCATGACATCAATTAGTAACTCCATGACATGTTGTATCAAGGCATTCTTTATAATCAACTCTTACCTAACACATATAGCACCCCTCTGTTTGTAATTAATTCTATAGCCCCCCTGGAGAGGCAGGTAAGTATTATTAATCCCCATCTTCCAAATGACAGAATTGAAAGGTTAAATCGATTGCTCAAGGGAACACACACACACACACACACACACACACATGCACACACACACACACAGATACAAATCAATGGTAGCAGGGGCATGAGGATGGAGAAATGTTGGTTCCTAATTGTATTTACTTTGGTTTCTGGGTCCCAATTCCCATTTTTAGTTTTAAAAATTGCCAAGTTACTAATGCCTCTAGCCAACCTATATGCATCTTCTATTCTGATAATGACTGTTAATAACAGTCATTGCTGGTTTCTTTGAAGGACAAGGGTAGTGTATACCATTCCTTCATAGGGAATGTCCAACCACACCCAAGCAAAGATTAAGCCTGGAGCCTGCTTGTCTACTCACAGAACCTCCTCTGGCCTCCAGGTCCCATTGTACCTTCAGCTTAATTTTACTAGTCCATAGCAAATACCCTCTGTGGAGATAGTCTATAGTCTTCAAATGCAGACCAGAATGATATGATATGGTATGGTATGATATGATATGATATGATATGCTATGACTTGATATGATATAGTTTGATATATGATGTGATATATGCGATATGATGCAATATGATATGAGATATAACAGGATATAATATGACATGGAGCTATTAGGATTATTGCATAGAGAATAAGACAATGAAGTTTGCCAAGGATGTTGAAGAACTGTGAATGATGCTTAATCCCTTTCTTCCTAAACATCTTTTTCATTGAGGTCAGAGATGAACTAATAGCTAGGATTTATATAGCATTTTAAGGTTTGCAAAGCACCTTACATATCTCATTTGATCCTAGCTCCATTACTATGAGGTAGGTTATCATCACCATTTTACGGATGAGTAAACTTAGGCAGACAGAGAGATTAGTTGACTTGCCCAGGGGCAGCAAGGTGGTCCAGGGAATAGAAGGTCAGGTCTGGAGTTAGGAAGAGCCAAGTTCAAATCTGACCTCAGACACTTATTGGCTGTGTGACCTAAGGCAAGTCATTAACCTTGTTTGCCTTGGTTTCTTCATCTGTAAAATGAGCTGGAGAAGAAAATGGCAAATCACTTCAGTATCTTTGCCAGGAAAAACCCAAATTGGGTCATGAAGGGTTGGATGTGACTGAAATGACTGAATGACAACAACCTGGGTTACATGGCCAGTAAGTGTTGAGGCAGGATTCAGGCTCAGGGCTTCCTTATTCTAGTATCAATGTTCTCATGTTCTAACAGAAATGCTAGCTCTCATAGATTCATAGACCTTGAGCTTTAACAGTCTCGGAAATCATCTAGCCCCACTTCCCAATTTTACAGTTGAGGAAACTGATACCCACAGACGTTAAGCCAGTTGCCCAAGGTTACTCAGGTAGTGATGCTTAGAGGTAGGATTTGAATGCACATTCTCTGACTCTGCTTTGCTAATGTGTCTCTCTGTTTGTTGGTCCAATAATACTTTTATTTTCAATATTAAGACACAGTTAGACAAAACACAAATAAACTGGATTTTATTTTAAGGAAAAAAAAATCCCAGGAAAATGAAAGAAATGTAAGCTTCTAAGAGTATTATTTATTTATTTATTTGTTTGTTTGTTTGTTTGTTTATTTGGCAGGTCAATGAGGGTTAAGTGACTTGCTCAGCGTCACACAGCTATGACACAGTGTCAAGTGTCTGAGGCCAGATTTGAATTCAGCTCCTCCTGAATCCAGAGCTGGTGCTTTATCTACTGTGCCACCTAGCTGCCCCCTAAGAGTATTATTGTAGATCCTCTTTGTCGTTTCCAAAGCCCTGTATATTATAAATATGAATTGTTGTTATTGCTGTTGTTTCTTGGATCCCTCATTGTGTCCTGGTGCTATCCCTGGGGTTTTGGACCCTTGGCCATCTAGGTTCATGCTCTAGCAGGTCTTTCCAAACTGGAAACTCTTCAAGTATGGGCCTGGTGATAAATGTGTGTGTCTTTTATCCAAGAACCAAAGAAAGAACATGGCAAGGTGAAAAAGGCATCTGCTAGAATTGTGTCTTGAAGAAATGAGTTCAAATCTCAGTTCTACCCACTTACTGCCTGTGTGACTCAGCACAACTCACTTTACCACCCTGGGCCTCAGTTTCCCTATTGCATAGCCTCTAAGCTTTAAATTGATGTCTACATGAAACATGCTTAAAATGAAGGGATTAGACTAGATGACTAAGAAGACCCTTTGGGGTTCCAGACTCTAAATTTGTTTTGCCATGAATAGCCCTTGTGGGGTTCATTCCCAGGCCAAATTCACTGATGATTTTTTTCATCATAGAAGACCCTCCCATGACCCGTGTTAACAAGAAGTGTATCCACACTACCAAAACCCTAGACCCTTGGAGGATCGAATTGCTATTATTTCAAATGCAATCTTTTAGTGCTGTCCAATGAGATAGCCTAGTTTCTCCAAGATCAGTAATGAAATAACCAAAGAACTTTGGGATGCTAAAGGGACTTTTCAGTCTTAGCTAATTAATCGCTCCAAGCTCTGTGAGGTTCCAGAATTTTCTCACAAGCCATACAGATTTAGAGTTGGAAGATATTGTAAAGGTATTCTGATAGTACAGGAGAGGAAACTGAGGCCCACTGGATGTTAGGTGATCTACCCAAGGCCCATCTCATACTCTGATAGAGAGTGAATGGCAAAGCAGAGATCTGAATATTCAGGTCTTTTAATTTTAGGTCCACATCAATCTTCCCCCTAAATTATGTCATTCCTTCACATGTATAAAATATTTATGAACTTCCCTTGGGGTGGGATTGAGGTTGAGGGATAAACTTTTATTATAAAAATGAACTTTGATATTTGTAAATAACAGCAGACAGGGAATTTCCTAGGGCAGAAAGCACTGTCATAAACTTCTGAGGAGTTAATGAGAGCCTCAAAGGGCAGTGATGACAGGTCATAATTTACTCAGATGTCCTAAGTCCCAGGGAACAGCGGGGCTTCACACGTGCAGTTACCCCCTACTAACACTCACCTCAGAACACACTTGAATCTTCCTTTCATTCCCTTTCCTTTTCCCTCTTTTCTCCTGTGTCCTTCTCTCTCCTCATCCTCCTTCCCTCTCTCACCTTCTCCTCATCTCTCATATTTGTGTCACTCTGTGATCTACCAACTTTTCCCTTTATATTTGCTTCATATAAGTAAGGTCCTTGATCTCCTTACGGATGAGATCACCAAATAAAATACTATAGGAGGAGAAGAGAAAAGGGTACGGGACAGACCCTTGTGGGACACCTCCAGTTATCCTCACATCAACCCTGTGAGATAGGTGTCCTTATTATCCTCACTTTACATTTGGGGAAATTGAGGCAGACAAAGTTGAAGTGATTTGCCCAGGGTCACACAGCTAGGAAGTATCCGAGGCTAATTAAACTTAGGTCTCCTTGACTTTAGGTCCAATGCTTTATCCACTGAGGCAACGAGTTGCTTAGGCCAGAGAAATGAGGCATCTTGTCTAAAGATGGGAGGGGGCCTAGCTGGAATTTGAACCCTGGTCCCTGGACTGCAAATGTAGTCACTTTTCCCATTTGAAAAATGGGTGCATGGAGCATTTTATGTTTCTTAAGAAACAGATGAAAAGTAATCACAAGCCCTTAAAACCGTCCATGAAGTAGATTTTGCCTGGGTTTGACTTTCCCCATCACCCCACCTCAGTCACTGACCCTAGAGAGAGAGAAAGTTTTCATGCCTTTTCCGAAGAAATGCATAAATTGCTCTTAGTAACCAAAGGCCTGTAGGAGGCAGCATCAAGCCAGTCCCTTGAATTCAGATTTAGTAGATCAACCCAATGCATCTGAATCATTGTGAGAAGCACAAATAGTAAAGTGAGGCACACACAGACACAGACACAGACACACACACACACACACAGACACAGACACAGACACACACACACACACAGCACCCAAAGTCAGGGGTGCTTCAAATTTTCCTACTATGATAAAAGATGGGGTTCAGGCTGCTGAAATGCAGAGGTCAAAGGAACGTTCCTTCTCTTTTTTGCTTGCTATTTCCTTACAGTCTTGACTCAGCTACTTAATATCTATGTGATCTTGCACAAGGGAAGTAACCCCTCTACAACTCAGTTTCCCTACCTGTAAAATGAGGGCCAAACAATAACAACAAAACACATATGAGACTTCTTGTTTATTTTTTTCAGTCATTTCCAACTCTTCATGACCTTATTTGTTTTTGTTTGTTTTTTTTTGGCAGTTACTGGAGTGGTTTGCCATTTTCTTCTCCAGCTCATTTTACAGATGAGGAAACTGAGACAAAGAGGGTTAAGTGACTTGCCCAGGATCTCGTAGATGGTAAGTGTCTCAGGCCAGATTTGAACTTGGGTCTTCCTGACTCTAGGTTCAGTACTCTATCCACTAGACCATCTAGCTGCCCAAATGACTTATTCTTTTCTTTTGTTGTTGGTGAGGCAATGAGGGTCAAGTGAGTTGTCCAGGGTCACACAGCTCAAAATGACTTCTAATATACCTTTTACGTTTAAATTCAGGATCCTTTAATTCCATGATACCAAAAGTTAAAATCAGGACCATTTTTTAACAATTCAAGAAACTTGTTTCCTTGGCCTTCTAAGACATTTGGGTTTTATTCCAGTTTAGTCAAGTCCCTTTAGTCACTGGGGGCTTTTTGTTAAGACTTGACATTAGGTCAGGAAAGGCCAGTATGACAAACGAATGTTTTCATAAAAGTTTCCTAGTTCCTCTTGACACATTCGTGTGATTGGCACAGGAAGGAAGCTTTGATAGGGCATTAAAGGGCTAGAATTCTCAAAGAATGGATGGTCCCAAAGTAGTCACTTTCAATAGAATATAATCCAGTTTTTCATGAATCTAAAAATCTCGATAAGGCCCCTTTGTAACACACTTTCAAAGAGCCATCTCTTGAACTAATAAATTGTTTGTTGCCTGTCTTTTAGCTGAACAGTGTTGTAAGCAGGAAGTTAAGTAAGTTGTTGTAAATCAAGGAATTTGTAAGGTAAGGAGCTCTTATAGGAAGAAGCAGGGTTAGCTAGTGCTTAGAGTTCTGGATTTGAAGTCAGCAATATTGACATTTGAATCTTGCTTCAGGCTCTTGGAATGATTAGACAGTTGTATGATCCCAGGCACGTCAATAAAAACTTTTGATTCTCAACTTCCCTATCTTTATAATGGTGATAATAATAGCATCTACCTCATAGGGTTAGATGAGGACTGGACCTGGGATGTCATTGATATAAAAAAAAAAATTGCAGTGAGGAAACTCTCTCTCCCAATACCGGTCAGCTCCCTCTCTGCAACTTAGACTCTGAGAGCATTGCCTCAAATATTGAGAGATTAAATAACTTACTCAGGGTCACATGGCCAGGAGGTGGCACTTGGAAGGATTGAGACCATGTCTCTATCTGTTACACATCTCTTCCTGTCAATGCCTCCCGGGGTTGTGAGGAACGAATGAGATAATGTAAGCAAAATCGCTTGGCAAAACTTAACCTGCTGTGTAAATGCCAGATATCGTTATAGCACCCATTTTATGGAGGAGGAAACTGAGGTTCAGACAAGCTAAATTCCCAAGATCACATGGCTGAAGCCAAGATGAAAAGCAGGAACTTTTCACATAAAATCCCAGGTTTCTTTCTACTGCATAATATGGTTGATCAACTGTGAAACAGTTCTTTAAAACTACAGGCTTTTTTAAACCTTTGGAAAAAGAGAAGGGGAGAGAATCCAAACAGAGCCAGCGATTATAAGAACAGTTAACCGCACGTTACACGTCCCTCCCCTGGCAGACAGATCAGGGTCGGCCCGTTGGCCTTTTCCGTATTAAATTATTTCAGCAATCTGAAAATTATAAAGATGACTCCGGCACAGACTTGATTGAATTTAGAACCGGGCCACACACCTGTTCTTCTAAATATAAGCAAATTTGCAACATGAGCTGTTGGCAGATACATGTGGGTGAGCCGGGGGCCCGGCCCTGGCTTGGCTCTCCACTTACAAATGAGTAGGAAGCCAGAGAGGGGCCACGCCAAGCAGAATATTTTGGCATTACGTTCTGGCGGTCACAGTGACCTTATATATCACTCGATGGATTATTATTATTATTTTTTCAAATGTGAGTAGTCAGCTGAAGCAGCCCGGCCTGTGCTCTGGCTTGCTGGTTCTGCCAAGCTCTCTGGATTTGGCTTGGTTTGCAACTCACCGCTATTCCCATGTTTAGAAGTGGTTCTAATGCATGGGAGTTGGTCTGCTGAGGGTCGGGAAATCAAAAGCCTTTGTAGAGGACTTTGGGTAGATGGTCTTAAAATGAGATTCTCCTTTGGCTCCAAGAATTCTCACTTATTGACAAACTCACCAGAGTTTTTCTTTGGTGGAAACCATTGCCTCCCACTCTTAATCATAGTGGGAAACCATGTGTGTGTGTGTGTGTGTGTGTGTGTGTGTGTAGGGTGGGTGGAGAGGGCCTTTCACAGAATTTCTCGAAACACAGAGGTTATAGCGTTGATACAGATTTCTGTTATGTAGTCCAATCTCTATTCATGTGATGGAATGAGACACAACTGAGGGATTTAGGTGGTCTGATTTATCTAGGCTTATTAAAATGCTCCAGCGAGGGATAGAAGTAGAATTCCTATCTTTCTGTTGATCAAGAGGCTTTTTTTTTTTGAAAGCCCAGATTTCTAGCCCAGATTTAAACCTTGAAAGGATTATTGATATCATCTAATTCAACCCATTAATTTTAGAGCTGAGTGAAATGAGACTTAATAATGATGATAACAACAACAACAACAACAATAATAGCTAGCATCTATATTTATTGTTGGGTCATGCCCAACTCTCCATCGGGGTTTTCTTGGCAAGGATACTGGAGGGCTTTGCCATTTCCTTCCCGAGCTCATTTTACAGATGAGGAAACTGAGGCAAACAGGGTGACTTGTCCAGGGTCACACAGCTAGTATCTATAGTGCTTCATAAATATTATCACATTTTATTCTTACAAACCCTGGGAAGTAAGGGCTATTATTAAGTCTATTTTATAGATGAAGAAACTGAACATGAGAAAGCCAAAGAAACTTGCCAAGTGTCACACAGCTAGCAAATGTCTAGAGCTGGATTTGAACTCAGGTCTTCCATATTCCAGGTTCAGGGCTCCAACTGCTATACCACCTAACTTCCCATAGAGGTTAAGTTAAATGAGACAGCATGATCTATTATAGCAATTCTGAAACTTTGTGGTCTCAGGGCTGCTTTAAACTATCAAAAATTTGAGAGGATCTCAAAGAACTTGTGCTTATGTATCTAATATATAATAATATATATTTACCATATTAGAAATTAAAGCTGAGAATTTTTTAAAAAACGTATTCATTAAAACAAAAATAATAAACCCATTGCCTGCTAACATAAATAACACATTTTTATGAAAAAAAATCTTTATTTTTCAGAGCAAAATTTATGACAAGAGTAACATTGTTTTACATAGTTTTGTAAATTTTTTGGTCTGGTTTAATAAAAAACAGCTGGATTCTCCTATCTGTGTCTACATTCAATCTGTTGTGATCTGTTGTTTTGGTTTAAGTATATGAAGACAATCTGGCCTCACACAGATATGTAGTTGGTTAAAAAAAAAAGAAAGAAAGAAAAGGAGCATTTTAGAAAGTAAAAACACTTTAGTTATCTTTATGAAAACAGTTTTGATCTCAAACATCACTTGAAAGGGTCTTGAAGACTTCTTAGGGTTCAAAGACTATACTTTGAAAGCCTCTGTCCTATTGCATGGAATGCTGGACTGGGAGTTAGGAAGATCTGTTTTCAAATCTTGATTTGGACACCAGCTGTGTGACCCTGGGCTAGTCATATATCATTGCTGAGCTTTAATTTCTTGATTTATATAATGGGGATTATAATAGTTGGACTGCTTATTTCAAAGTGTTTTGATGCATCCTGGAAAAATACATCTAACATGCTCTGTAAAGTTTCAAGTGCACAAAAATCCAGTTGTTATTCAGCGACTCACCCAAGCCCACCCAAGTGGTGAACGATGTCCTATTAGACATCTCTCTTTCTCTCCTTTTGGTTTTTCTTTTCTTTAAAAATAATTGATACTTTATTGTTGTTTTTTTTTGGTTTTGTTTTGTGGGGCATTGAGGGTTAAGTGACTTGCCCAGGGTCACACAGCTAGTGTCAGGTGTCTGAGGCTAGATTTGAACTCAGGTCCTCCTGAATCCAGGGCTGGTGCTTTATCCACTGTGCCACCTAGCTGCCCACAATACTTTATTTTTACATCAACTTTATTTTCTCAGTTATATCTCTCCCACTGCCTCTACCCAGAAAGCCATTTCTTCTTCTTCTTCTTCTTCTTCTTCTTCTTCTTCTTCTTCTTCTTCTTCTTCTTCTTCTTCTTCTTCTTCTTCTTCTTCTTCTTCTTCTTCTTCTTCTTCTTCTTCTTCTTCTTCTTCTTCTTCTTCTTCTTCTGGCAATTGGTGTTAAGTGACTTACCCAGGGTCACACAGCTAGTAAATGTCAAGTGTCTGAGGCCGGATTTGAACTCAGGTCCTCCTGAATCCAGGGCTAGTGCTTTATCCACTGTACCACCTAGCTGCCCCTAAAGTCATTTCTTATAATAAAGAATAAAAGAAAAAGAGGGGAAAAGCAGCCATGCAAAACCAACCAACACACCATCTTTGGCTGAGATTATATGTAATATTTCATACCCATAATCTGTTACCTCTTCAGAGTATGCAACGAGGTACATTTTCTTAACTTTTATCCTCAGCTAAACTTGGTCATTATGATTACAAGCACCAAGTTTTAACAAGATGTCATTTAAATGTACACATTGGACTCTTTCTAAATACCCTTTGTTTGCAAACATTTGCCTGGGACAAAAGACAAAGGTTGCTATGAAATTCATTTTTGTTATTGATTCTTCCTTCCCCCATTATTTCTTAAACCATAGTCTTACTTGCATGCCTCATTGCGATACAGAGGTGACCCTGAAATTTCAGAGGTGATGCCAGCCGAGCTGAAGCTCTGGCAGGTTTGACCAAGCTGGAAAAGCCTCAACTACAGGCCTGGCAACAAATTAGGTGTCTGTTATCCGAGGACTAACCTAGCTGAGTGCCAAGAGGCTCATCATCAGAAGATTGGCCGCCAGGTGATGATATTTTTTGGGTCACAGCCACCCCTGAAGGCCTTCTCTTAAGGTCTGTAAGGCTTGGCATCTCAATCAGGGGCAGAAGTACTCATAGCAATAGGACCAGAGATCCTTGAAGTCTTAATGTATGAGTCTATTTGTTGATTCCTCTTCCTATTCTCTCTTTCAATCATTTGTTTGCTGATGGTCCTCCCATTCCATCCCATCCCATCCCATCCCATCCCATCCCATCCCATCCCATCCCATCCCATCCCATCCCATCCAATGTACTACAATCAACCCAATCCAATCCAGTTCAAATAAACACTGCATTTATTAAATACCTCCATTGTGTGAGACACTGTATTAAGCACTAGTGTGCTTATCAAAAAGAGAAAAAAATGAATGGGCATCCAGTTTACTCCTAGTTATTTTCTACTGAAAAAAAAAAAAAGTTCTGCTTTAGTTTGGTGCATAACACCCTCCAACCCCGCTCTATTTGACCTCCTTGAAGTATAGGAAGAAAATAGCCAGTCAGGGAATAAGCATTTCTTAAGTGCCTGCTATGTGCTAGGTGCTGGTGATAAAAAAGATAAGTAGTGAAAGAGTCCCAGCCTTCAAAGACCTTATATTACATTCCAGAGAATAAGAAATTCTTCAAAATGTATTCAGGTCTTTTGTGTTAAAAGGAAGCCTTCAACACAAGGATTACATCTACTTTGGGAAAGTTGAGTCAAAGGTCAAGATATGCTGTGTGGTCGTAAACCTGACCACATATAGAATGATTTGATTGTTACTTTTTTCTAAGTATGGCTAACCATTTATCTATGTATGTATATGTTATGCATCTGTCTATTTGTCTATCTATATCTATTAACAAGATTTCATTTTTCCCTCTCTCTCACCCATTATCCAGCCCTCAAGGGTTTTCAAGGAGATCCTAATTTAATTGACCTACCCATAGAATAATAGCTAGGGTGAATAGGGTGTTCAGGGCGGACTAGTACATCTGCTATGAGGAGTTGTTCAGCACTTTTCAGGGTTGCTCATCCACCTTTGGTGTCCTCCTGTCTTTCAATTCTTACCTTTGGCTCCAAGAAGCTGTAGCATGTACAGTGGTCACATCCCAGTAAAACCATCTCAGCAAATAGAATAAACCAGTTTGAGGGTAACTGAGGGTAAAACCATCTATGAAGTAGGGGAATGTCTACCCTAAGCATGTGAAGACTTCCCCTGGCAGAATGGGTGAGTGAGAACAATTTGTTCCAATGGCCATGAAAGTAGCTGAAACAGGTGTTGTGGAACCCTTAGAGCTTGGCCAGAATAAGACACCAAGGTCATCTGCTGCATCCTGGAACATTGCCAGTCATCTTGCCTTCTGTCTTTCTACTGAATTTTTATGACTCTGGAAGAGAGAATGAGACTGACAACTTAGGACAACTCTCCCTCACTTAAATCCAATTCATGTGCAAGTCAAGATATCACCCCATGATGTCATTGGTACTCTGAAAACAAGAATGGTTAGCTAACAATTTCTTGCAATGTTATGTTTCTGATACATTAATGGATCTATAACCTTATGGAAATGAATCTTATCTTCAATGGTTCAGATAAAAATCCTTCCACACTGGTGGAATTTATGACTGTGACTTTCCATAAAGAGATCTACCTAGTATATTTGAGGGGATATTCTATCTCTTGATGTTTCGTGGATATCAGTATAACAATCAGGATGCCAATTTATTAGCCCCTGCTCTTCTGACATGACTGGACAACTTCCATTTCCAGAGATGAAATGGATTACATATGTCCTTTATGCCACTTCTCAGACATGACACATTGTTGGTAACTTTCCCCATCCTATTTGCTCACCCTGAATCTTTCCATTGTGCTTTGGCAACTGATAATACAAAGCAACAAATGATTCATGTGGACTACCTTCTATGACTTCTTTCTATAAAACTCAACCAACCTATTAATCAAGCAAGCAACAGGCACTTATTAAGGTCTTACTATGTGCCAGTTTCTAAGCAATGTCCTGTGACTTCCAGTCTGATTTATAGTGGGAATAAAAAGGTTTATGTCTAGGCACGTAGGCAGGGTACTTACATATCATCCTTCTCAACTGTGTAGAGTTTATATAATTGACCCAAAATGAAACAATCCCAATTTTCTTCCTTGTCACTAAAGACACTTTCTATGGTCCTCATCTTTCTCTATCTGCTCATCTTGCCTGTCTTTTATTTGACTTTTAACTCCTTCTTGAAGGGGCACTGTTTCAAGGCTGCACTGTCCCAATCTTCAGGGAGTCCCAGGTGAAACAGTTTAAGGAGGGGCAGGTTCTTCACTGCCTGGCCTGTTTTCTGGTCTGTAGATATCCCCAGGACAATTTGCTAATTAACCGGGTAGCAAAAATTTATATGCTGTGGTTGTTAGCTCCAATGAGCTGTACCCCTCTCCCACTTGGGCCACCACCACTCAAGCCTACTTCCTGGTTCCCAGCAGGGGTGAAACACCCAAGTTCTGCCTCAGCACCATCAGAGACTGTCCTGCGTTTTCATTCATTAACATGTATTACCCCTCTTTCTTCTGTGTTTCTAATTATATATTTGAAATCCAATTGAATATTTATTAAGTGCCTACTATATGCATACACCATGCTATGCACGGAAGAGAGAAAGATGAAAGAGAAAGTAATTGCTATTCATAAGTAATAACTTAGGGAGGACCTGAGTTCAAATTCAGACTCAGACACTTGACATTTACTAGCTGTGTGACCCTGGGCAAATCATTTAGCACACATTGCCCTAGAAACAAACAAACAAACAAACAAACAAAAACCATAAGTAGTTACTGGGCGGGGTGTTCATATAAAATATATAAACAATGCTTATGCATGATAATTTGAGGAAGGAGAACTAATGCCAAAGAGAATCAAGAAAGATTTCCTGTAGCAAGTGGTATGTGAACTGAGCCTTTATAGTGACTAGAGATGCTAAGAGGTGAAGTAAGGAGAGAGTGCCTTATAGGTATAGACCATAACCTGTGTAGGACTTGAAGGTGAGAAAGGGAATGTCTAATTTAGGTAATAGAAGACAGTTTGATGGAACGCTCAAGTACATTAGGCAGAGTAATGTCAAATAACTCTAGAGTAGATTGGAGCTAGACTAGGGAAGGCTTTAAATTTGAAGATGAAGAGGAGAGCAGTATTATCCAGTGGAAAGAAGACTGGATATACAGATTTGGAAAGTGTCTAGATGGAGATGATAATTGAGCTCATGGGAACAGATTAGATTATTCAGGGAGATTATACAGTGGGAAAAGAGAAAAATTCCCAGAACAGAGCCTTGGGTGATGTCCATAGTTATTAATAGGGGAATGCTGATAGTTCTTAGGGAATGAGTATGAATTCTCTACTCTTCTCTTTAAATAGAGTGATTTTAAGTATCTGTCCTTATTCAAAGGATAGATTTAAAATGTCTATGACTACCCTGGAAGATTATTAAAGATCTTCTTTTCTTCTGAGTCTGCCTCTCACTGTGGGACATTTCAAGGGCAGAGAATCTCCTTTTCAGGAAGGTAAGAGATCACATTATGTGTGACCCAAGAGGATATTGTGAAAGAGAGAGTTTCAATTGGAAGCCTGGAGCCCTATTGCAATATAAAATATGCTTTGGCTGATCTCAGCTCTGACATTTATCTTCTCAAGTATAGAGAAGGAGAATAACTCATGAATGGTTCTGCCAGAAGTTAATTATCCCATCTCTCTTCCCCAGGAAAGATAAATGGCAAAGGATCTCAGACTCCATGCATTGTATCCAGTGGTTACCATGTATATACATTTTCTCCCTGTGCTTTGTCATGCTACATATGGTTCTAATGGGGACAGTATGGGCAGCAGTGCTTGGAGAATTGGATGAGAGCTCGCCTGCTACTAATTCCTTGTGTAATAAATGCTGGAAAGGTAAGATAATGGCTAAAGGCATTAATGGATCCAAAAAGCATGGTATCAGGGTCACATTTTGAAACTTATTAATAGATTTTGCTGGCCCTGGTCTCATTTTTTTTGTAGTTAGTCAAATTTCTTCTAACGCATGTGTCTTTGTGTCTATGCCTAAAAGCAATGGCTAGATTAAATGAGTCAGTCTTTTTGGTGTAGTGCAAGGCATTTATAATCAGAGGATATAGGTTCAAGTCACAAGTCTGCTACTACTATATGTAAGTATGTAAGACCTTAAGCTTTTCTTTTTATTTATTTAAGCAGGGAAATGAGGGTTAAATGACTTGCCCAGGGTCACACAGCTAATAAGTGTCAAGTGTCTGAGACCAGATTTGAACTCAGGTCCTCCTGAATCCAGGGCTGGTGCTTTATCCAATGTGCCATCTAGCTGCCCCAGACTTCAAGCTTGTTACTTAGCTTTTCTGGGCCCAAATCTGCAGATCCAAAGTTACAATAGCTAACATATAAATACACACACATACACAATGTGTGTGTATATATATAAATACACACATGTATATATACACACATACATGTGTATACATATACACACATGTATACATACGATACACACCTGTATATAGTATATATGTACACATATATACACATATATGCACATATAGACATATACATACATATATTTATATTTATCTTCTACTATAATGCTGAATACTTTACAAATATGATCTCATTTGATCCTCACAACAGGTCTAAGAGGTAGGTGCTATTATCAATTTATAATTGAGAAAAGTGAGGGAAATGGAAGTTAAATGTCCTGTCCAAGGTCACACAGATAATAAGTGTCTGAGGTTGGATTTGAACTTGGGTCTTTTGGATTCCAAGCTCAGCATGCAGAGAGTTGGACTCAATGGCTGCTGAAGTCCTTTTCAGCTATAGGTTTATGATATTAGGATTCTGTGATTCTAAAATCATACACACCATGTGGATTCTCTTTACATTAACATATTGTGTACAATTTAAAATGGACAAAGTCAGAAACGCAAAATGGCAGAGGTGTGAGACATGCCAAAGGTAGCCAAGCAGATCAAAGCACATGGACGAAGGAACAGAGAAGAGAAGCACTAGGCACCACCAAGGTCTGATAGCATGCAGAAAAAAGTGGGGTAGAGTATTAGTAGCAGCTTCAGTTAAGATGTAAATTCATTTAGGACTCATCTTCCCTATGGATAACTTCAGTTATTTCCTTCTTTTCTAGAATTTGTTTGAGGAAAGTCAAAGATAATTTGTTAAGATCTTAAACATCCTTATTATCCCTCTTTGGGAATATGTTTCTGCTTCATTTGATTTAGAATGTCCCTAAATCAGGACCCTAATTCCTTGTTAGGAAGAGGTTAGCCTGGTACAGTGGAAAGATCACAGGTTCTGTCATCATAAGACCTGAGTTCAAATCTTGCCCTTGACTTGGATATTTTGGATGACCTGAGGCAACCCCACAGGCTTCGGTTTCCACATCTATAAAATGAATGAATGTGTTAGACTAGATGGCATCTGAGGTTCCTTCCACTTCTATGACAATTACTATGAACAATGACCATTCCCCAGAGATATATATGCTATGACTCAGATGCAGATATTTGCCCATTTGCAGAAAAAAAAAAAAGTGTGCCTAAATGCAAAGAGGCAGACAGGATCTGTCCAAGTGTGCAAATGATTTAGGGCCACTTAAAATCAAATGAAATAGAAACATGCTCCCAAAGGGGAAGAACAGGGATGTTTATTCTAGTTACAAGTTACCTTTGACCTTCCTCAAACAAATTCCAGAAAAGAAGGAATGTGCTGAAGTTACTTGTGAGGAAGTTTGCTCCTAGATGAATTACATAGTAGCTGAAATTGGTAATGACATACCACCATCCGGGCTTTCCTTTCTGTGTGCTTTCAGTCCTCATGATAATCTTCCCTGTACCTCTACAATGTAATTTGATTTAAATGACTTAAAAAAAAATCAGACCTGTGACTTCATAGGCAGCTCTGAGTGAGGAATTTCCTTTCTCTGATAGAGATCAGCACCTTCTCCATAGTTTGCAGTGTACATAGTTCATAATGAGGCACTGAGAAATTAAGTGATGTGTTCAGGATCATACAGCCGGTGTACATCAGAGGAACTCCACTGAACCCGCTTATTGATGTCAACCATCTATCATCTATGCCAGGCTTCCTCTAAAAAAGTACCAACATAAAAAATAGTGACTAATTAACCTAATTATAGGTCCTACTTCCCCCAATCCCCAGGAGTATAAGCACCTCTCAGTCTAGTACAGGGCTTCTTAAACTTTTTCCACTTTTGACCCCTTTTCATCCAAGAAATTTTTATGTGACCTTAGGTATATAGGTATATAAAATTGGTATACATAACCTTTTACTGTTGCCAAATTTTTTGAGACCCTCCACATTCAGTTATGTGACCCCATATGGGGTCTTCACCCACAGTTTAAAAAGCTAGGTCTAGATCATCGGATTGTAGGGATTAGAGCTGAGATAAGTATTAGAGATTATTTATCCCAACTTCTTCATTTTATAGGGAATAAAATAGACCTAGAGGCAAATTGATTGGCAGAGGAAATACTTGAATCCATGTTGTCATCTCTCTCCAAACCATGGGCCTCTGGGTGAATTCTATGTTCTACCTCATTTGTCACATGACTCCTATGAAACTATTTTTTATATTGGACATATTATATATGGAAATGTTGTATATGGACTGTTTCAACTGTTTCAGTCATTTGTAGTCAAACCATTTTTTTCTTTGTTCCTTTTACTCTGAGAAAATAACCTGTGGTTATGTGGTTACTCTCATGATGGTTTGTCTCTTTGGCCCCTCTTAATCCATAGTATTTCTTCATTGTGTTTGATTTTTTTCTGTCTACTTATATTTGCATCCTTATTTCTTGGCTTAAGATTTTAAGCTTGTGGGGCAGCTAGGTGGCATAGTGGATAGAGCCCTGGCCCTGGATTCAGGAGGACCTGAGTTCAAATCCAGCCTCAGACACTTAATACTTACTAGCTGTGTGACCCTGGGCAAGTCACTTAACCCCAATTTCCTCAACAAAAAATTAAAAAAAAAAGATTTTAAGCTTGGACAAGCCCCCGTGGCATCCTTGAGTGGGTTGGATAATAACTTATTTGGTCCAATTCACAACAGAGTCTGGATGGCACAATTAATATTAGTCCTTGATCTCTGCCTCAATGCCTCGCTTTTGTCTTTATCTTTGGGTAGACCACTGCTGGTTCTGTTCTCAGTTCATTTCCATCTGCTTTTTTTCTATGATCTCCATTTGGAAGTTGGTTTCATCCCTTGCTCTGATCCTGAAAGGCATTTACTGGGATATTGGAAATCAAACTGGTCTCAGGCCTCCTATAGAATGCCCACCCTAAGTGCTGGTATCCAAGCTCTGAGTAGACATTGTATTAACCTGGTGGGGCTCCCATAGTTCAAAGGAGTAAATGCCTGGGAGCCCTGTCTCCATGCACAGTGACCCAGAAAGCTAGTATTGTGCCTTGCCTGTGTTCTGATGGACCAGGATTGGAGCTTAGGCTAGCTTTAGGTCCATTTTGCTTTGTTTCAAAATTTAATTTATTTTTATTAATAAAATGTTATTTTCCTTTGTCTTCCATTGAAAAAGAAAACAAGAGCATCAGCAAAGACCCATTGCAACAAATGTGCATCAACAAAATGAATTCCTTCACTATCCAGGTCCAAAAAATGTAAATCTTGAGTCTATCATCTGTCTGTTGGGAAGTGGTGACTACGTTTTTGTCATAAGATATTTGGATTCAGGTTAGTTATTGCATTGATCCACATTCTTAAATCTTTCAAAGTTCTTTGTCTTTACAGTGTTAATGTAATTGTATAAGTTGTTAGGGTTCTGCTCACTTCACTTTGTAACATTGCCTACAAATCTTCACTGGTTTCTTTGAAACTGTCCCTTTCTTTCATCATTTTTTCATAGCATGGTAATACTTTATGATAATAACATCCCACATTTTGCTCACCCATTCCCAAATTGATGGGCACCCCCAATAGTTTTCTCTACCAAAAATACATGCTATAAATAATTTGTACATATGGGTCCTTTTCCTCTTTCTTTGATCTCTTTGTGGTATATACCCAGGAGTGGTACCACTAAGTTAAAGGTAGGCTCAACTCATTAAGCTGGGGGCATCATTCCAAACTGCATTCCAGAATTGTTGGACCAGTTCTCAACTCTAACAATGGTACATTAATCTATTCAAGACCATTTGTTTTCCTTCCATGGCTATTCTTCCCACTCTGCTTAGTCTTTTGTATAGCTTAACACTTGATGAAAACACATTTCTTTTTTCTCCCTTTATCAGTGGTCTTTCTGGAATCTTTTTAAGGTAATTTTTGGGGTTTATGTGTGGAAGAGCTGGGCTTCTTTATGATTTTTCATGTCCAACTTAACTGGAAGTCTTATTTCAAGTATTTCAGACATTCATTCCTGGGAAAGTAATGTTACCAGCAGGGCAATAATCAGCACTAGAGGTAGACATATACATACATACATATATGCACACACACATATATTACACTACATAGATAATATACCATACACATGTATACACATATATGTATATAATGATTACACTCTGAATTTCATACTTTTATATATATTCCCTGAGTGTTATTATGGCTTAGAAGAAATACCACCAAACTTGATGTCCTAGAAAGACCTGGGTTCAAATACGGCTTCTAATGCCTGTTTGACTTCTGGGAAATTGGTTAACCTCATTGGTACTCAGTTTCCTCATATGTGTGAAGAAACATAACAACAACAACAACTACAGCATATTATCATATAATGTAAAATATATGGCATGTATTACATGATATATAATAAATATAATAAAATAGTAATGGTATCAACCTCAGAGTTTTTATTTTTAGATGAGATGGGATATGTGAAGTGTTTTATAAAACATTAAAAAACTATATAAATATTAACTTTATGAGGGGGAACTGAAAATAAAGTTATTAAGTACCAATGATTTGCTAGGCAATGTGGCAGAGGTGGGAATAAAAATATGAGCAAAAACAGAGTGACTAATGAGTGAAAAAATGTTAACTAAGAGATTAAGGAAAAAGTGGCATCTAAGCAGAATCTTGAAGAAGAGTTAGAGTTGATGATGTAGTACAATCTAGTTTTGTGGGAGAAATTAAAGGAATCACTGAATCAATAGGTATTTATTAAATGTCTATTAAGTACTACACACTGGCCTAGACGCTTATGTTGTCCAGAAACTATGCTAAGCACTGAGGTTGAAAAGAAAGAATAACATTTCCCCCCATAATTCCTACCCTGAAAAAATGCATAAAAATGAAATCTCCCTGTCCTGTGTTGGGGGAAACATCATGTACACAAATAAACACTTAGAAGATATATTCTTGGAGATGGTGATAGAATACTGAGGTTCAGTTTGGTGGGAATATAGAATTCACAAAGGTGAGTAAAGTAAAAAAAAATTAAAGAGTAGATTAGAGGCAGATTTTGGAAAGCCTTGAATGTTATGTTGAAAAATTTGTATTTTATCCGAAAGGCAATAAGGAATGGAGGTGGCAGCTTCTTCTTCTTCTTCTTCTTCTTCTTCTTCTTCTTCTTCTTCTTCTTCTTCTTCTTCTTCTTCTTCTTCTTCTTCTTCTTCTTCTTCTTCATCGTTGTCATTGTGGTGATCACAACTGAGTCCTTAGAAGATACTTATTGTTGCTAGTCATATGGAGTATAGAATTATAAAAGGAAAGAAAAGGAATCAGGGTTACCAGTTAGAACAAATCTGACAATGTAGAAATGCAATAGAGGAGGGTAGTTGGAGTTAAGTGTTTAAATGTGCTGAGAGCTAGACTAGGTTAATGAAAGAGGCAGGACCACAAGGATTCAAACCTTGCTTCTCAAACTAGAACTGGAGCTAGAGTAGGGCAAGTAGGGCTCTGATCTAAGGTAGGGGTTTAAAGAGAATTGACAGTGCAACTATGGGGAGAGGTTTTCCTTAGCTGGCTCTTCACCCAAGGTAAGCCTATCTAACTATACTTGCCCTAAGTGAAGAAATTGTTAGTTATTTCTCTGCCTGATACATACTAGCTCCATGGGCATGGGAAAATCACAGTCTCTCAGTACTCCAGGAAAGTTTCCAAGACAATCAGGCAAACATGACATTGTTTAATATGTCACTAGAAGGATTTTCCATACTTGGAGGTCCCAACAATGATAAAATTTCAGGTCTAGATTTCTTTCCCTCCCTGAAATAAGTGCTTTTCAACAAAAGAATCAAATATATAGGAGTAATTTCAAAACACACATTGAAGGGCTTCCATTATCTCTTACTTGAGCACCAAATATTCAGAGAATATAATATTCACATACTCATTTATTCATTCATTTATTTATGGACTATTAATAAGTTTAACTCATCAAATAGATTTGCCCCAGACCACCTGAGGTTTTATAGTTTTGATAACTGGTAGCACACAGTTTTGAGTGTCAGAAATGTAGTTTTGTTCTTTACTATATATGTAGGGAATATAGCATGATCATTGGGGGATGGCAAATTGAGAGGTTTGGAAGTCATAAATTAATAATCAAAGCAACTCACATTTGATATTGCTACCTGATTTTTAAAATAGCGCAGTGGATAGGGCAGTGGGCCAGGAGTCAGGAAGACCTGAGTTCAACTATGGCTTCATATACTAAACATCTGGGTGATACTGGGCAGTCACTTCTGTCAGCCTCAGTCTTCCTGACTATAAATAGGGACAGTAATAGCACCTATCTCCCAGAGTTATGATAATCAAATGAGATATTTCTAAAGAGCTTAGCATGATTCCTGGCACATAGTAGATAATTAAAAAAGACTTTTCCTCCCTTCATTCCTTCGTCCCTTTGTCCCTTCGTTCTTTCATCCCTTTGTCCCTTCCTTCCTTCCTTCCTTTCCCAGGTTTCCTTGAAGACTCAACTTAGTCTTCCTTCTGCAGGAGGCCTTTCCTGGTTAACCCACCCATCAACTCCTAATGTATTCCACTTTTACATTACCTTTCTTCTAATATATATATATGTGTGTGCGTGTGTGTGTGTGTGTGCGTGTGTGTATATATGTGTATATATGTATACATACATACATGCATACACACATAAACATACATATACACTTACACATATATGTGTACATATATTTATGTGTGTATATGTACATGCGTATATATACACACACATATACATATAAATTTAAAAAGTTATTTTCATATCATATCCTCCATTAGAATATGTGTATCTTGAGGGCAGGAACTGTGAATTTTTTTTTTCTTTCTTTGTAACCTCAGGGCTTAGCATAGATTTTGGGTATAAAAGCACTCAAGAAATGGATTTGATGTTAGAGGATGTAAAAATGGAAACCTATCCCCCATAAAAACAGAAACCAAGTAAAGTACAGTTGTAAAGACAAACACTCATTTATTCCTCTCAGCAAGACAGTAATGAAATTACAAGAAAACCTCTCAAAAGGAAGAGTTCAACCCAAACTTGGTGAGGAAAGCCTTTAAGCAGTTGAGCCATGCAATTATCAGGAGGGGTTCTGTAGTCTCTAGACAGGTAATGATTTGTTGATATGTCAGTAGATCCAGACTGATTATCTCCCTGTTTCCTGGTTTGCAATAGGATACCCATAATTCCATTTGCACAATGCAAATCAGACTGATAGCTCACTCATTGAACCTAAGCAATGAGATAGAGGATGTAAAGCAGGAAGTCTCTGTGAACCTTTGCAGATAACAATGTCTCTGTAAGGGCCATAAATTCCCAAATACCTCAGGAGATGCCTACTTGGTTTGTGCTTTTCATTGTTCTCAGGAATTTCTGACTATTTTCATAAAAGCCAGGTTCAATCTCTGTTACCATAAGGGACCTTTGATTTGTTAGACCAGGTTTTCATATGGTTCCTCTGGAAAATAAGGGAATTCTAATGAATTTTGTATAAAGACTAGGGTTTGAGTTTGGGGTTTTTTTCTTACAATTATATGACTGTGGTTAAATCACTTTCTCTGAGTTTTAGTTTCCTCATCTGTGAAATGGATCTAATAAGCCTGGCACCTCCTACTTCTCAGGGTAGAGGTGAACAAAGTGATGTCAAATATAGAGCACTTTCTAATAAACGGTTGCTGTTTCCATTATGTGACTTGCCATTATAGAAACTTCTGATTAGCCTTAAAATAGCCTTATACAGATTTAAATAGGACTGAAGGATTTTCAACAAAGATTGAAGCACCTTCACCTTGGCTTCCATTAGATAGCCATCATGGTGTCATCTTCAAAGATGATGGGAATATCTTTATCTTAGAAAAGAAACACTAAAAATGATTCAAATAGCCATATGAACAAGCATGCCGACTGCTTTTTCTCTGCATCTTGAAAAGGTGAATGAAGGCAGCTACTAAATTACTAGCCTTTTATTTCCTTTGAGTGAAATCTCTTTCTTGGAAACAGGAGAAGAAAGTAGACACATCTTTGCTTCAGTTTTGTTTAAACATTGTTGAGGACAGGAGAACATGGGGAATGACAAATATTTTCCTTCAATGTCAGGGTGAGGATGGAGCAGAGATCCAGAATGGCCCCTCTGTGGACCACTCTTAGTGGATTAGTGACTGTTGGCTTCTATGCAGCAAATGGATTGTCTGAGACTGGTTTTGCAGGGAACAGATGTCCATATCACTAAGCTCTTTCCATAATTGGCACTGGTTGGCACCCTTGTTGGCATCCTCAACAGAAAGGGCAAAGCTTGAATGAATGAAGGGACTGAGACACCTGCTCTCTTTGAAGATGTGTTCCTGCAGTGTCAGGCTAGAGGGTAGAAGGGTTAAAGATAGTTGGGATTATCTGTGTCCCACTTCTGACAAATATTGGCTGAATGTTTCTGGGCAAATCATTTAAATATTTCACAGCTCCAGGAAGTTGTTTAATACTAGAAAGTGCAGAGATTTATTGATGGCGAGTCCTTTCTTTGTGGGAGCTTCCTACACTGATGAAATCACAGGTACAGGGGCAGCTAGGTGGCACAGTGGATAAAGCACCCACCCTCAATTCAGGAAGACCTGAGTTCAAATCTGGCCTCAAACACTTGACACTTACTAGCTGTGTGACCTTGGGCAAGTCACTTAACCCTCATTGTCCTGCCCCCCCCCAAAAAAAAGAAATCCCGGGTATAGAATCTAACTCCCCTCCCCCATACAAAGAAAGTCTTCAATACAAAGTCCTTTGTATTCAAAGAAACTGTGTATTATAAAGACCATACAGCCTTCATAGTAGATCAATTCACTTTTAAATAGCGACTATTTACAACAAAAGACCACCTGCTCCAAAGACATTGTAATCAGATTGTAGAAGGTGAGATAAATAGAAGCCAGTCCATAACTTAGACTTTCCTTTCTTATGGAACAATGGTTATTAGGGAATAAACAGACACTCCTGTCAATAGGAAGGAAGAAAAGACAAGAGCACTTCCCTTCATCTGGTTTTTCTATTTGCCAGCATTTCTAGGAAGCTGATGGAATCTGTTTTCTCTCATCACCTATGTTGGCTTCGTTCCAAGAGTCAGGTCCCCTGAACCACAGCCCAAGTCACTTCTCCAACTGTTGCCCTTGCTAGCAGCAGAATGAAATGAGTGGGTGCTGGCGAGCTGAGGACGAATTAACCGTCTCAGCCAGCATGTTCTAATTAAGCCACTCTACAGACAACATCTGTGAGATAGGCATCCATCACAGAATTTTTATTATTGGAATGAAAACACCTCTCCCATAATGTGTAGAATTTCATTGGCTTGCTATATCCTGTGTGTGACAAAGCGGTGCCAGTTGATTGGCCTGGGCCTTAATGAAGGAGTTTCTTTTTCTCGAACTCTAATGCCTCTATGACTTTGGAAGGGTAATTAGAGTTTAAAGGACTGGTCAGCTCTATTACTGCAGGTGGAGACCTGCATCTGCATTGCTGGGTGAGGATAGAATGCCAAATAGCAGCATGCATGATCTGGGGGGGGGAGGGAGGAATTTTATATCAATAACAAATGGTCATTGATTTGATAAAAATCATCTAATGGAAGATGGCTGGCTATTATATTCATAATAGTAAGAAAAGGTTTTCTTTGCAACTGAGGAAGGTAGAGTGTGTCCAGGGCTAAGTGTTAAATGCTGATGATCAGAACTTGTCAATGGTATAATTGGAAAGTTACACTGTGCTTCATTTCATTTGAATCCCCTGTTAAAATGAATATGGGTATCTCATTGAAATCATTTCTAGGAATTAACATATAGAAACTTGTAAATTTGTTTTCTTTACTGAAGTCTTACCTCCATGTTTCACTGAGGCATTAAAGTGAACCTGAGTTCTCAAAGCCTACCAATTGGAGCCAAGATTGGTCAGATAGAGCCTACCAAACTGAAAAGCATTCAAGGACGGACCTGGTCAAAGGTTAAATGACTGCCATTTAAGGAATGGTTAAGTTAAGGGTTGAGAGGATTGCCACAGATTGGCTTTAGAGCAATGGGTTTTGGATCACTAGAAGTCACAAGGACTCTCTAAGAAATGGTGTAGAAAAGTTGTGATCTGCATTAGGGAATATTCACACTGAGAAAATAACATATGTAATCATTTTAAAAGGAAAATAAAAAGGAAAATTTGTTTATAAATTAGCCCAGCAACCAGACAGTGCTGGGAGACAGAACTCACCAGTATCATTGGACAAACAGGCTAACAGATTACAAATTAATGAACAAATTTAATAATAATAATTATTATTATTTTATTTATAGTTTTAGGTTCCAATTTTATCTCTTTACCTCCTCCCCCCCCCCGTAAGCAACCATATATGGGTTATATATGTATGATTATGTCAAACATTACCATATTTGTCATTTTGTATAAGAAAACTTGATTAAAAGAAAAAAAATGAAAGAAAGTGAAAAGTAGCATGCTTCAGTCTGTTCCATCAATATCAATTCTTTCTTTGGAGGTAGATAGTATGTTTCATCAATAGTTCTTTGGAATTGTCTTAAAAAGCATTTATGATGTGCCAGAGACTACTGCAGATGAAATATTGATACAAAGACTATACTAAATACTGAGGATATAAATACAAAAAGCAAGCTAATCCCTGCCCTTAGGGAGCCTTCATTCTACTAGGGAAAGATAGTATAACTGGGGAGCAGTGACCAGAGAGCAGTGCTGTGTTTCTGGGGAGTTGCAGAAGAGCCATAGGGCAATTAATTGACACATTCTTTCTAGGAATGGTGGTTTTTACTGTTCCTAGAGCTAGTGAGATGGAAAGGGCTGGGCTACAGAGTGTCATGAAAATGGACAGAGGAGAGCTTGGTGGACCTGGGATAGGCTAGATAGGGGGAACTCCCATCAATTATGAGTCCCTTGGCCTTCTTAAGCTAGATGTTTCCCAGGTCTCAGTTTGTCTGAGGCAACACCTATTCAATGATTAAAGACTATGAAAGAATGGAGGCCAAAGATGCCATATTTTACCTTCACAAAAGAATCAGTCTGGGACATGAATACCCTCAGAATTTTGACCAGAACAGAAACAATTGCTATGTACACTCACCAGGAGCCATCAAAATTCTGAGACTTGGGCTGGGGCCTATTCTTGGCCATTCAGTGAAAGCCAGAGTGATTCAGGTTTAAAGGCATAGTAGAGTACCTCCATTTGAATCCCAATGGCCTTTGTCAAAGCTTGGTTTTAAAGAGCTATACTTCAAGAAATCATACATGAAAATAATGTAGTACAAAAGAGTTAATTGTCCCAGTTTTTTTCAGAAATAACAATGATAGAATAAATAAGTAGGGAAGGAAAAAAAATCTAGACTCCAAATCCCAAGATACCTTGTGAAGTATAAGTGATCAAAATTTATATTCCTTTGGACAGAGCATCCAGCTCCAAGGGTATGACTCCCCACATGGACAGGAATAAAAGGAGAAAAAAGGAGGAAGAAGAAAAGGAGGAGAAGGAGGAATAAGAGGAAAATATCATTGTAGGTAAGAGCTAGAAGGGGCCTTAAATGTCAAGTATACCAAAGTCCCCATTGATGGGGAAATTTAGGCCCAGAGACATGAAGTAATTTAACATACATATCTGTGTATATACATATATAGCAAGATAGATATATAGATATACACATAGATATAGTTATCATTTTCATTATAGTTATAGTTATATTTAATTATAGTTATAGTAAGCTATAAGTAGGTCTTCTTAATTATTACTCCAATGCTTTGTCAACTGCACTGCTTCTTTCATGGACATGAGAGGGATACTTTCAAAAATGACTCATTCTATGTCTCACAAAGGTCATTGAATATACCCATATGCCTGTATGTATGTATAGGCAGATGATCGATGATACAGGAACAAATCACCAGTATGGGTAGATACAAAGCTCAGCTGACAGAAAATAGTGCTAATCAGACCAAGGTCATGAGTTTGAAGCCAAAGTAGACAGCTTTGCTTTTTTCCATGCCGAAAGATTGTGCTCTTAATCCCATGCTGTCATCTGGTAGAGGTATGCCATTGATCACTAGGAGGCTCAGGCAAGATGGGTTTGGTAGCTCAGCATTAATCAATCCATCTATCATCACTCCTGGAAAATTAGCTCACAGATCATACCATGGTGATGGTGGTCATGATGTCATCTTCATGTGGGAAGGGCATCACATGCATCTAGAATAGCTTTGGGTATAAAAATAAATCTCATTATAAACAAGTTACAAAAAAAATCACTTGTATAAAAATAAATCTCATTATAAACAAATCACAAAAATTATTTCTAAAAAAGCATGTCAAGTAAAATCTCTAGGTGAATTTAATAGTAAATTGCCTTAAATTCGTGGGGGCACGAAATTACAAAGATTTGTAGCAGAATATCTAAACCCCAATATTTATTCTTTTATGAGAAGATCAGATAAGGATAGAATGACCTCCACATTTGGGAAATTTAACTAATCCAACACACTCTTTTTATTAATGAGAAAACCGAGTCTCAGGTCTGTGAAGGGACTTACCCAAGGCCACCCCATTAATAATAGATTTACCCTAAAACCTTTTGTTTGATTTATACTTCTGTCATTATTTAAAAGAAATCTATTCTTTTTTTGAATGGGAAACAGATCCCATGAATGAAATTCCAGATTTTATTTTCAATTGCTCCTCTATTCAGAGAAACTACATTTAATCATTTGGTTCACATCATGGATCACATTTGTTTCATTTCAAAGAAGGCATGATTAATCTTTTATGGGATAGATAACTCTTTTCAATTAGTTTATATTGCCAAAGTTTCTTTAATTCTCCAACATGTCAAAGAAGCTGTGATTTTGAAAATCCATGTAGATTGTCTCTACAGTGATGTAGATTGTAGTCTCCTTGTACCTTAGTAGATGAACTTCCTGTCCATCAACCTTCTGGTGATGAATTTTTTCAACCTTATTGAAATTTCTCCCCATATGCCTCTGACCTACTTTTCAAGTCTTCCTTTACATGAATCCTCTTTACATTTTCTCAGTTATAGTCAAACTGGATTAATAGCTATTCCCTAACTTGGAATGACATTTCCAGCCTCCTTGTATTTGCATATGCCATCTCCAAAGCCAGGAAGTCAGGTTCTTATGTCTGTGTCTTAGAATACTTATATTTCTAAATGTCCAGGTCTGATGCCATCTCTTCTGTAAATCTCCCCTTGATCTTCTGAGTTGTTACTGATCTCTCCCTTCTCAAAATGCTTTAAAAATGAACTATATAGTTTTTGTTTCCTTTTATTGGAAAGCTTCTTGAGGGTGATGGTGGTTGGGTTAGGGAAAATAGGATTTTTGTCTTTGTATTCCCAGTCCTCAGCCCAGTGTTTTGCACATTGTCTTGACTTGATAAATATCTATTGGATTAGCTAGGGTTATCCCAGTAACTTCTGAGTGGCACAGTGGAAAGAGTCCTGGTTCTGGACAGAGAGGATCTAGGTCTACTGCCTCTGTCCCTTGCTATCTGTGCATTTTGGGACAAGTCATGTAACCTCTATGGGTCTTGGTTTCTTCATCTGTGATATTGGAGGTCAGAGTGGAGAAACTCTAAGATCATTTCCATCTCTCATTCTATGGATAGGATCCTAATCCATTTCCTGGCCCATTCTCTGAACCTTCCCAGGTGAGTAGGGCTTGGAATCTACTGGCATGATCTTGGAAAGTTCAAAAGTTTCTGGGAGCTTCAATAAAGCTCTGGAGAAAGACTGAAGGGGAGGAGTTGCTTTGATAGTCAAATAAATGTTTTTGGCAGCAAAGAATAAGATGCTATTACATAAGGATGGATCTCAATCTCAATCTCTATCTCTATCTTTATTTCCATCTATCATCTCTCTCTATCTCTATACCTATCTATATTATATGTATATAATCACACATATGTAAATGTATATATGTATGTGTATGTAAATATGTGTATATATAATTATGACATGTTATGATAACACATATAGACATGTGTCACATACATAGAAAGCACTCAAATTGACTGATGCATTCATTACCCATTGTCTTTCAAGGCCTCATTGTGTTTGCAGAGGGTATGGTCCTTGGTTTTTATCTGTTATGAGTCACTGAAATGTTCTAGTCTTGGAATCAAGTAATTTATTTTTCTTGATTATTATTTATCATTCAGGTTATTTTCCAATGCTGTTAGTGAGGGTAACACAGGATTGGGACTAGGAATGAACTAAGGGGACCCAACTCCAAACCCTTTTGTAAATTATCCATTTCATAATACCATTCTGGAAGTATTTAGTCTTCCTCTTGAGAATTAGGTATAAATATATAAAACACCTTCGGACGTGGGTCAAGGAAGGCTAAGGAATACTGGGAAAAATTTTCTGGGGTTTGAGTGTCCTACTCCCAGTTCACATGGATATCTTGGACACAGAACACAGAGACCTGAAGCTGGCAGTCTCTGAGGGTCAGTGTGCCATGTCTGTCCACCTGAGCATGTCAACAGAGCAAGGCCGCGTGGGGCTACCTTTGACATGGCCCCTCAGATCATTCCTTTTCATTGGATGATGCCTTGAATTCCATTTCAGATAATTAAATTTACATAGATCAGACAGCCTACTTAATAGAGCAGGCTAAGACAGGCCCAAATTAGCCATGGCCATCTATGGAAGTGATAGATATGCCCCCAGCTTTCTACTGAAGGGTAAACGCTCTCCACTGTACATACTGAAGAGTTTTATTTTCTATTTAAAAACTCTATCGACAAATCCATCAGGCTGCTTGACAGGTAAATTAAACTGGGTTACAGCCTTCCAAGGAGCCCAACTCACATTCCTACTGGGCAGCAACAAATCATGGATGTTTCTGTCCACTAGGCATTACCTTTATAATCTTAACTGACTCTAAAACTGGGTTTAGAATTTATGTTCTCAACTTGTTCCTTATCTTCCAAATCATTGAGCACCATCCATATCTGCATGTGTCCCTTGATGTGACCATCCTAGGTATGATCTTATTTTCACTCTTTCATGCCATCCATGTACAGGGTGAATTATTCATTTCCAACTCTTGCTAAAACTATGGGAGCTGCCAAGCAATTAATTGTCACTGCTGACAATGGGGTAGGGATGGGTAGCTTCTATTATGGGGCCCAGAACTATTCAGCACCCTCCATTTATTATCATTTTGGTGGGGGGTAACAGGTCTTGGCAGAAAAATAACACTCAGAGCAGTTACCTCTTTAAAGAAAATGATTTAATTAATATATCTTAATTGACCTAATTCTTCCTTCCTTTCCTCAAAGACTGGACTCAGAATCTTCCCATACCTCATTCATTGGCTCAAGTGGATCACTTTTGATGGAATCATCTTATTTCACTAACTTACAGAACAGTGGGCATAAAATGGAAAATACAGATCATCTTGTCCAACCTTCTTATTTTATAAATGAAGACTCTGAAGCCCAGAGATACAAAGTCTCTTGCCCAAGGTCACACAATGGATAAAAGGAAAAACTAGGACTTAATTCGGGTCTCTTGACCCCAAGTTTAGTGTGATTTACATTATTTATTAAGTATGAGGGCCAATGTGGGGTACTAGATAGAGAGCTGGCCTCAGAATTAGAACCACCTAGGTTCTAGTCATGCCTCATATTTCAACAAGTAAGTTAATTTTTTAGTACCGTAGGCAAGTTTCTAAGACTATGTATTGAAGAGTGATTGACCATCTGTCACAGACTGCCTGAATATGACCTTGAACAGGTAATTTAACCTCTTAGGCTTTAGTTTATTTGTACAATTATGGAATTGGACAAGATGAGTTCTCAGGTGTCTTTAAGGTTCCCTCCTACCTCATTTCACTTCAATCCTACTCTTCTTTCAAGACCTAGCTGAAATGCAAGTTCCTCCATGATACCTGGCTTTAGGCTCCAACCAGAAATGATCTCTCTTCCACTGTGCTTTTAAAGTGCTTTGCTTATACCATTGATATGTAACATTTATTACATACTGCCTTATATTGTATTTTTGGCTGTGTCTCTTATTTTTTCTACTACTTTGTAAACTTGTTGATGGCAAGACTGTGTCTTATACTTCTCTGTGGACAGATAGTTGGTAGAGTGGATAAAATACTGATCCTGAAGTTGGGACAACCTGAGTTCAAATCTCATCTTAGACATTTACTAGCTGTGTGAACCTGGACAAGTCACTTAACTCCAGTTGCCTTAAACATCTGGGGACATATCTAGTTGTCCTGATGGATATCTTGCCACTGGACCCAGATGGCTCTGGAGGAGAGAGTGAGGTTGGTGACCTTGCACAGCTCTCCCTCACTGAAATCCGATTCAGTGCAAGTCATGACATCCCCTTCCAATGTCATGGCTCTCTTCTAGAACTAAGGACAAACAACAAAATAAACAACAAAAAAACCCCCCAACCTACTGTAAAACCCAGTACTTTGCATATAGTAAATGATGAGCAAATGTTTATTAAATGAATCAATAAAGAATAAATAAATCAATGAACATTTACTCATTTCCTATGAAACTGAATCCTGGCTTTAGGTGACAATTGTCAAAATCAACTTTTAGCATTTTTGGCTTATTAGCTTTCTTTTAATGTCTTTTAAACAAACATCTTTTAAACTAAAATGTCTTTTAAACAAATCAAAACAAATAATTTTAGTTTTATTAATGATTCTTCTGAATTAAGAAAACAGATGAAAGAAAACATGGTTAATTTACTTGCATGGCTAAATCACAGCATTCTTTCCTTGACAAGATCTGATAAACACATTTACAAAAGAAATGAACTCTATTAGCATCCATGAATGACTTGTCAATGAAACACTTCTGGTTGGTTTTCTCTGGGTGGATTTAGAGAGTGCTCATTTTAATATAGAAAGCTCTGGTGAGAGGCCCTTGGGTCCCATGTTTCCCTCATTACTTTTCTGATACTTATAATTACATTTTTTTAAAGTGCACCTGATACTAGTATAGTCTTTATTTTTTGCTTTAATTTTTTTTTTTCAATTTCTCCAGAATAGTTGGATAATGGAGCATCTTGGATAATTAATGGAGTTAACTGAAAGTTACCACATATGCACATCCTCAAATAAGTGTAATTAATAAAACACATCTTATATGAAAATAAAATGGAGGATTATTTAGATTTTCTTTGATGATTCAGAAGGCACTTTAGAATCTAGCAGTTCCTCAGGGTCAACATTATTAGAATTCCTGAGAGGCAGCTGGCATAATAGGTAGAAAGATGAATCTGGGTTTGCATTATATCTTGGATGCTATCTGTCTGACCTTGGTTGGGGGGGCAGGAGGAAGGGAATATGCATTTATCTGTTACATACTATGTGCTAGGCACTGTGGTAAGTGCCTTAAAAATATAATTTCAGTTGTCTGTGGACAGTCACTTCATGATTCTGAAGCTCATTTTCCTCTATGGCAAAAATTAATACAACAATATCCTCAAACCCCTAGTGCCTCCTGGGCAGGGTTACTGAGATGTTCAAATGAAATGATGTATGCAAAATGATTTCTAAGTTGTAAGGCCCCTGGATGTGGGCTCTCTGCAATTGTCTATAGCTTTCATTGATGGCTTTCCCCTTAGAGTAGGGGGTGGTCCCCTACACCTCAGGTCCATTTGGACACTGACAGTTGGATTTGCTTTTAAAAAGGGATGTTTATTTCAAAAGGTATAATCACAAATGTACAAACATATTGCTAACAAGCAGGAGGCATAAACCCCCTCACTCTGTAAAAATCAATCCCTGGGGAGGGAATAGGGTTTGGGTTGATCATTTAGCTCAGTTCCCACAGAGCATAGTCCCAGTTCAAAGTCCCAACCCCTCCTCAGGCTTGAGTTCCAGGCACCCTGGCTTCTTCAGGCTTCCATGCCAGGCTGGCTGGCTGCGCAATCCTGGCTCCAAGGTCTTCATGGCTAGAACTCCCAAGCCCAGGAGAATCATCTCCAGCACCTGAAACTAAGGAGGACAAACAAGGTGGAACAGAAACAGACACACCCAGAGCTCATTTCTCAGAGTTGGAGTAAAAGAGAGAACACAGGGAGAAGGAAAGTCCTTTCTCTCTCTCTCTCTCTCTCTCTCTCTTTTTGCAGGGCAATGGGGGTTAAGTGACTTGTCCAGGGTCACACAGCTAGTAAGTGTCAATTATCTGAAGCCAGATTTGAACTCAGGTCCTCCTGAATCCAGGGCCAGTGCTTTATCCACTGCGCCACCTAGCTTCCCCTCATCTTTTCTCTCTCACTGTATATTCCTGGCATTCTCACTTTCAGTTAATTGAGACACAGTCGATATGAGAGCAGCAGAAAGAGAAGGCGGAATGGAGAAAGAGGCTCAGTCTCTCCAGTTTGAGAGATGCAGGCAGCCAACCAAAGGAAGCTAATCCCACCTCCATGGTGAGGGATGGATGTCTCCATGTGCAGCAACCTGGACAAAATTCCAAAGGTCCCTCAAGGGTTCTTCCATGTTAGGCAAACGGCATGGCATGCCCAGTTATATACTTACCACATTGTTTGGGGGAAAAAAACCCAACATTCTGGTTATTAGAGCTCTCTGTTTTGCTTAGGTTCTGGAGAAATGGGGCTTTATGGTGACTATCTTGTTTTCTTGGTCTGAAGAAGACAAATATTTGGCAGGAAACAAGATGGTATAATGAATAAAGCCCTGGGCTAGGGATCAGAAGGCATTTTATTACTTTCTAGTTCTGTGACCTTGGGCAAGTAGGGAAATCTCTTCGAGGCCTAGCTTTCTTCTCTGCCCAATGGAACAAATGATGTCTCGTGTAGCCTCCTTCACAGGCTTATTCAAAGCACTGAATGAGATAGCTCTATTTTGAAACTTGTGAAAATATATGTACAAATATTAAGTGTTATCATGATTATTTCTTCTGACTTTTGTCTAAATCCTATCCCACTGCAAACATTTTACGGGATGGGAAGGGATGGGAAGAAGAGACATATGAGCATTTTTTTCTTTTTTTAAAAAAATAAACATTTTTCTTTAAAGTTTTTAGTTTTTTTTTTTCTTAATAGATAGGTTCCCTAAATAACCGGATCAATTGCAGAAACTGCCTTTTCATGGGAAATTAGGATCATGATGTTAATTATCTTTTATTTTCCCAAGTAAAGGTCACTATTTGTTAATGGATTGATAGGCAATCAATCTTGTACAGTCTGCTTCTGTTTCCTGTTATGCCTTTTTTTTTTTCTTAAGTGAGGCAATTGGGGTTAAGTGACTTGCCCAGGGTCACCTGTTATGCCTTTTTAAGAAAAAAAATCCTATTTTCTTTTAATGGTGTTAGGGAAGTGGTGCAGGGCATTGTGAGGATTGGAGGAATCTATGGGTCATGAGCAATTTAAATTAAAATAGATTTTTTTTCAATTTAGTCAGATTAGAGAAAGAAAGAAGATATAGATATTGAAGGTTAGGTAGCTCCAGGGTTGGAGAGATATTAGGTCAAATCTTTTTTTTTTCTTTTTAATTTTTAATTAATTAATTATTTTTTTTTATTAGGTCAAATCTTAAAGAAATCAGTCAGTGTAATGCAAGGAGGCAGCTAGGTGGGTCAGTGAATAGAGAGTGGTGATGCTGGAGTCAGGAAAACCTGAGTTCAAATGTGACCTCAGACTATGTGACTCTGGCAAATCTAATCTGAGTAAACTGGGAAAATAGGTTTTAATTTAAGTTCCTCATGCCCCAGAAATTCCTCCAACCCTCACTCAACTACAGTTTGTCTCAGTTTCTTCCTCTATAAAATGGGAATAATGATAGCACTCTAAATCCCAATGCTGTTGTGAGGATCAAATAAGGTAACATTTGTAAAGTGCCTAGCAATAGTGCCTGTCACATAGTAGGGGCATATGCATGTTAGCTATTCTTATTAGATAAGAATTGTATGAAAACTCTCTAAGATGACAGAAAGCTTCCATGGACTGCCCTTGCTTAGACTACTGGTCGTCAGTGGGACATATTCACTGCCTTTATGAGAACGGAGAGTTCCATTTTCCCCTTTCTTGGACAATGTTGAAGACAAACATTTTAAGATAGTTTTTAAAAAGTTCAAGGGTTAGGTGGGATCTTTTAGCATGGACTTGAATATCCCTGACTACAATAAAAATCATTTTTATTTGTGTGCTTTGAATATATGAATGATTATATAATATCATTTTGATCACAGGTGTTAGAAGAATTAATGTATGTCTTAGATATTCATAAATATTTTCTAAAAAACTATGATCTGAATAGATAATTCAATATTAAAAAATAAAATAAGGATTTCATATTGACCGACAGGATTTTATTTTCTGTATTTTCAGGTCTTTTGAGTGTTAATGTTTTCCAAATATGTTGCTTAAGCTGAAATGATAAGTATAGACGTAGATAAATGCAATCAGAATCAATCAACTATCTCCTATCTATCTAATGTATCTATGCATCTTATTTATTATCTATATCTATATTATCCATGTACCAGCTATCTATTACCTGTCTCTATCATCTATGTATCTTTGTATCAGAATTATTCTTATATTAGAAAACATTAAGGAGATTTAATTGAATTACTCTGTTAATCCACTTTCTTTTTTGTTCTTTTTTATTCATTCATTCATTTAATTATAATTAGTTAATTAGTTTGTTTATTCATTCATTCTTTCATTCCTTGATTCCTTTGTTTTATTTATATATTTATTTGAAATTTTGTGTGCCAAATTCTCTCTCTCTCTCTCTCTCATTCCCTCTCTACCCTCCCCCTTCCCCAAGGTTGCAAGCAATCAGTATAGGTTATATATATTTAATTGCGTAAAACATTACCATGTTAGTAATTTTAGACTCAAGTAAAAAAAAAAAAAGAGAAAACACAAAATAGCATACTTCATGGGGCAGCTGGTGGCACAGTGGATAAAGCACCGGCCCTGGATTCAGGAGGACCTGAGTTTAAATCCAGCCTCAGACACTTGATACTTTCTAGCTGTGTGACCCTGGGCAAGTCACTTAACCTTCATTGTCCTGCAAAACCAAAACCAAAGCCAAAACCAAAACCAAATAGCATATTTCAGTGTGCATTCAATCAAAATCAGTTCTTTCTCTGGAGGTAGATAGTATGCTTCATCATTAGTCCTTTGGGATTGTCTTGGATCATTGCATTGATGAGGGTAGTTGTCATTCACAATTACTCATAGAGTGATAATGCTGTCACTGTGCACAATATTCTCCTTGTTCTGCTCACTTCATCAGTTCATATGAGTCTTTCCAGGTCTCTCTGAAATCATCCTGCTTGTTATTTCTCATAGCACAATAATATTCCATTACAGTCATATACCAGAGATTGTTCAAAGGTTTTCCCCAATTGATGGGCATTCCTTTGATTTCCAATTCTTATCCACCATAGTGTGAGATTTAAAATTGGATAAATGAGCATTAAACTCCCCCTTTTAACTTTTCCTTCATATATATATATATATATATATATAAAATCTCCCAGACCACTAAGAAAAAGAAGCCTCTGAGCTTAAATCTGTGGGGGATTAGTTTTCATTGCTTGGGAATTAATTAGACAGCAAAAGGTGATACCAAATAGGTAAATAGGGAAGTAGAAATACAAATGAATAATCTTAGATCTAAGATTAGTCTATCTTCCTTTATAAAACTCACCAAATCCCAAACTGCCCGCCAGGCCGAAAACCAGCACACCCAAAAGCCGAACACAAAACACGTGCGCTGCCATGGCTAAGTTGAAAAGCCAGAGAGAGAGCAAACTTCTGTTCCTCCTTCAGTTTTAAGCTGGTGTTCCAGAAGTTCATTGCAGTCCCCACCCCAAAAGGGAGGTCCTTCAAAAGCGGCTTTAGTAGCATGTGCTCAACTCTCAAATGATTCAGCTAAAACTTCCATTTTTTACCACAATAGAATTGCTATATTTTTTGTACATTTTTTTCCTTTTCTCTTTTTTCACAATTACTATTTAAACTGTTTCCTTCCATCCTATTCCCTTCCCCATGATGTTTATTTTCTGTCTTCTTTCACTTTATCCCTCCTCAAAGCAGATTGGCTTCTGACTTCCCCCTCAGTCAATTTTACCTCCCTTCTTTTACCCCTCCCTCCTTATCTCCTTCCCCTCCTACTTTCCTGCAGGGTTAGATAGATTACTCCACCCAATTGAATGTGTATGTTATTCCCTCCCTAAGCCAACTCTGAGGAGATTAAGGTCTTTGAGTCAATTCTGATGAGTGTAAGGTTCATTTACTGCCCTGCTCCTTCCCCATCTTCCCCCACTCCATAAACCCTTTCCTGTTTCAGGTGGGATTTCACCCCACTCTAACTCTGCCCTTCCCTCTCCCCCAGTACATTCCTCTCACCCTTCAATTTTACCATAAAGATGTCATTATGGGGCAGCTAGGTAACACAGTGGACAAAGCACCCACCCTGGACCCAGGAAGACTCTAGCCCAAATGCAACCTCGGACATTCACCTACTGCACAACCCCAGGCATGCTATGCAACTCCAACCACCCCACAAAAAAAGATAAACAAAAAATAAGCACTGTACAGATATCATCCCTTCATAATCAATTCCCCCTCGTGCCCTCTGTGTAAATTTATTTCTATCATCTGCTGTAATACTGAGAAATTTCTTATGAGTTAGACACATCATCTTCCCATGTAGGAATGTAAACAGTTTAATCTTTTAACAACCCTCTTAAATTTTTTTCCTGTTTACCTTTTTATGCTTCTCTAGGGTCTTGTATTTGAAAGTCAAATTTTCTATTCAGTTCAGGTCTTTTCATCACAAATGCCTGAAAGTCCTCTTTTTCATAGGAGTACCATTTTTTCCCCTGAAAGATTATACACAGTTTTTCTGGATAGGTGATTCTTGGTTGAAATCCCAATTCTTTTACCCTCTGGAATATCATATTCCATGCCTTCCAGTCCTTTAATTTAGAAGCTGCTAGATCTTGTGCTATCCTGACAGTGGCTCCACAGTACTTTAATTGTTTTTTTTTTTTGGGGGGGGGGTAGCTTGCAATATTTTCTCCCTGACCTGGGAGGGCTGGAGTTTGGCTATAATATTTCTGGGAGTTTTCATTTTGGGACCTCTTTCAGGATGTGATCAGTGGATTCTTTCAATTTCTATTTTACCTTCTGCTTCTACAATATCAGGGCAATTTTCCCTGACAATTTCTTGGAAGATGATGTCTAAGCTCTTTCCTTGATCATGGTTTTCAGGTAGACCAATAATTTTCAAATTGTCTCTCCTGTATCTATTTTCCAGGTCAGCTGTTTTTCCAAGGAGATATTTCACATTGGCCTTTATTTTTTTATTCATTTGGATTTGCTTTATTGTGTCTTGGTTTCTCATAAAGTCACTAGCTTTCATTTGTTCAGTCCTAATTCTTAGGCAATTATTTTCTTCAAAGAGCTTTTGTATCTTCTTTTCCATTTGCCTTTTCAAGCTATTGACTTTTTTTTCATGACTTTCCTGCATCACTCTCATTTCTCTTTCCATTTTTTCCCTCTACCTTTCTTACTTTGTCTTCAAAGTCCTTTTTGATTGCCTCTAATGCTCAAGTCCAATTCTTATTTTTCTTGTAAGGTTTAGATGTATGAACCCTGATGTTGCTATCCTCTTCTGAGGGTGCGCCTTGATCTTCCTTGTCACTAAAGAAATTTTCTATGGTTCTCAACTTGCTCTTTTTGCTCATCTTGCCCATCTTTTATTTGACTTTTAAGTCCCTCTTATAGTGGGGCCCTACTCCAAGCTACACTGTCCCAAGCTTTAGAGAGTCCCAGGTGTTTTGGTTTAAGGACAGGCAGATTCTTCACTCACCTGGCCTGTTCTCTTGTCTGTAGATAACCCCAGGCCAACTTGCTTATTAACCAGATAGCAAAACTTTGTGTGCTCTGGTTGTTAGCTCCAATGAGCCTGCACTCCTCCCTGACCTGGGCCACCTCTACTCAAACCTACTTCCTGCTTCCCAGCAAGGATGAAAAACCCAAGTTCCACCTCAGTGCCAGCAGAAACCCCTGTGATCTCCCCCCTGCCAACCACTCAGGCATCTCACCAGATGGTGAGCTTAATTCCAGATGACACTGACAATGCAGCTGATTCAGAGGCTCCTGGAGTCTCTTTCCCTGGACCAACCTGCCTGGGACTGCATCTCCATCATTGTGGTTGTGGGGTTGGACTCTACTTCTGCCCTAGCACACCATCCCCCTCCTGCTGACCTTCTAAGCCATCTTTGGCTGGGAAATTATCTCGGACCATTCTTTTGTGGGTTTTGCTGCTCTAGGAATTGTCCTATGGTATTATTGGGAGGTTTTATGGAGTTATCATATCATGAGTTCCAAGAGTTTACTTAATCTACTTTCAAAGGTGAATTATAGTCCTGGCGATTTCCTTAAAGGCTGGTATTGTTTCATTTTTCTTTTCTTATCTCCAGTACCTAAAACACAGAAGGGGTTTAATAAATACTTGTTTGATTCAAGTAAATCATGTTCATCTTGGATAAATATAGAGAGGGGAGAGATTTGAGATTTTATTAATATCCAAGATAAAATAGATGTATGTGTGTATATGCACATAGGCATGTATATATATGCTCATGCACATACATATATGTATATGTGTACACACACACACACACACACACACACATACTTCCTCTCATCTCTGACCCCTCCTCAAATAGTGGAAAGAGCGTTGGGTCCACATGTAGAAGCTACCTGGTATTAAATCCTTCCAATTTTCTTTAGGAGCTTCCTTTGCTGTGACCAAAGGCAAGTCATATAACTTTTCTGATCTTCAGTTTCCTTGTACATAACAATATGATAAGAATGCCTAGCCAAATAGGGCTGTTGTAAGGTACAAATAGGTGCATAGACATAGATGTACACATAGACACATAGACATATACATACTATACACATATATGTATATACACATACATTATATACATACATATATACATACAAACATAGATAGATATAGATATAGACACACATATAGTGTTTTACAAAATTTAAAATTATATAGAAATTTCCTTTGTAGTTGTTGTTCCTGTTGATGTGGAGAAAAGATTATGTGGGTAGATCTGTGGAGAATAACAAAAGCAACAAATCTAAACAAACCCAAACCCTGAGACCATGAATGTGTGTGACTAAATGAATAAGTGAAAAAAATTATTAAGTGTTTACTATGGGCCGGACACTGACCCTTTTCACCATCTTCTGGGAACAGTGGTTCCCTTGATTGGGATATGACTTAAGAGATACAAAAATGAGGAAATGAGATAATACTTATCCTTAAGGAACTTCCATTCATCATTGTTGTTCATTCCTTTGGTCATGTCTTACTTTTCCTGACCCCAAGGACAGCAGCACCGCAGGAGCTTCTATCTTTCACTATCTTTCCAAGTCTTTTAAAGTTTATTCTTACATTTATATGGAAAACATCTCAAGGGATTCTAGAAAGGGGTGGGGTATGTGACTTGTGGCTTGGTTTGGAAATGTCTGGGAAGATGTAGGAGAATTACTTAAAACCAAATCACAACAATAGGCTTTGGGGGAATAGTTGGGAACATTTTGAGAGAGAAAAGCCACTATCATCAGTAGAGCTTAAACACATGGCAAGAGTAGCTCAATCTTTTGGTATAAAGCAATTTTATTCCAGCTTGGTTCAAACTTCATTGAGCCTGATGGACCTTCCTTAGAATAAAATTGTTTAGGGCAGCAAGGTGGTTCAGTGGATATAGCAATGGCCCTGGATTCAGGAGGGCCTGAGTTCAAATCTAGCCTGAGATACTAGACACTTACTAGTTGTGTGACCCTGGGCAGGTCACTTGACCCTCATTGCCCCACAAAAACAAGAAAAAAAAAGGAAAACAAAAAGAAAACAAAATAAAGGCAAAAAGAGAAAAAGATAGTGTGGTCAGGAGACCTGTGTTCAAATCCCATTGCTACTTACCTACATGAATAACCTCAGAGAAATCACTGAAACTCCCTGAGTTTCTAATCTAATTCTAATGAGATGGCCTCTGAGGTTCCTACCAGCCCTGATCCATGGTTCAATGTTTTAATAATGGTGAAGCTCTGCAAATGGCTACTACACATAGCTTCTTGGAGCACTGAAGACACCAAGATCATCCACTGTGCCCCAGGCCATCACCAGCCATCTTGACTTATGTCCGGCCGCTGGACTTTGATTACTCAGGAAGAGAGAGTAAAGTTGAGGATTGTAGAACTCTGCCTCACTTAAATCCAATTCATACACAAGTCAAGACATCACTTGTGGTATCATTGGTGCTCCTTGAAAATGAAAGATGAACAACCACCACAATGGTGAAAATAGAATAGGCCAAGAAACCAATTAGTAAATTTAAAAAGGGTCATGTAATAAAATGGAAAAGATGACTCCAAAGCACCTATCAGATACAGGCTCAGTACCTTGGGGGTTAGTTAAATAAATCCTTGGCAGACAGGTGTCTTTAGGAACTATTTAGGACTGATTAGGAGGGACCAAGCTTTCAGTTACTAATTATATTCAGGGCTTCTGTTTATTTATGCTCACATTGAGCAAAGCAGGGTGAGATGACAAAGCATACCTGGAAACATTTCTCCTCTGAGTGTAGGATGAGATCAATTGCCAACTCCTTCATTCAACTCTCTGACATAAACCTGGGGACTGTACTATCTTTTTTTTTTCCCTCCTGGTTGTAAAGCATTAATTGTTATTTGAGGTTTTTATGCCTTTGTGCACACTGGCCTGGGGCTCCACAAACTGCATGGTGCTCCATCCACTGGTTATAGCTGTTGCCATGGCGCTGGCACGACAAGTCATCACCACTTGCCGACGCCTACATGGACCTCACAAAATTATAATGATTGGAAGCCTAGTGAGGGCAGTCATGTGACTGTCAGAGCAGCCATCCCATTGGTTGGGGCTGTGTGGGGTTTCTCTGGGATTAGGGGAGGAGAATTGGGCATTCTAGCTGGACGCTGGAATGATAGGAGGTCTGCTGCATATTCTCAGCTGATTCCTGGGCAGTGGTATCTTTGCAGGTTGTATAATTTCCCTTTCCCCATTTTATTTCCTTTCCCTTGATCCTACTGATCTTGTTTGTGATTTTTTTTTTAAGTTCATTCTTGTTAAAATAAATCCTGTTCTGTTTTGAGGGAGGCTGCCGGTTTCCTTCCTTGCCCCAATATTGTGGTGAGCTGCTTAGCTAACACTCCCCAGTTAAAAATTGGTCCCCACGTGGTTTCATTTAGAATGAGAATATCAACTTCAATGTCTTAGTTCTCCTGGGAGTAAGTCAACTCATTCACTGGTTGTTTGACAAGTAGTGAAATTAATGCTCATAAATGGTATAAGAAATGTGTGCTTCTTGGGATACCATGTCCCTTTTGGTTCACACTATAACTGTAACTGCAGAACAAAAGTAGGTACCCTATGTTTTTGTTCATTTCATGGGTTTCCATCATCAAGAACATTGATCACCTGGTCATCACTCTTCATTATTAGCTAGCCTGCTTCTATGCCAACCATTACCATTGTCTATCCATAGGCTCATGATTCTAGAACTAGAGGAGACCTCAGAGACCATCTCATTGTCTCATCATTTTATAGATGAATAAATAGAGGCCCAAGGAGAGTAACGACTTGCCTGAGGTCACACAGGTAGTAAAGGTCTGAGATGGAAATTGAATTCTGATGTTGAACCTCCAAATTCATCACTGTCCTGTGAGATTTAAAATTGGATATTAGATCATAAATCTCCCCTACTTAACCTTTCCCTTAATTTATCTCCCAAACTAGTAAATGGAAGCAGGTTTTGGTTTTCTAGATAGACCTTTTTATTTATAGTTATGATAGTCACAAGGTGATGTTGGTTAGAAGGATAGGAAAGTAGAAACACAATACAAATCGTCTTAAGTCTAAGCTTAGTCTATATTCCTTATAACAACTCACCAAACCGACAAGGCCACCAACCGACAAGGCCACCAACCGACAAGGCCACCTTTGGAGAGAGAGAGTCCGTGCCGCGCCGTCAGGAGTCCCGCCAAGCAGGCAAAAAGGCCTCCCTCCTTTTCTCCACCCCGGAAGTCAAAAAAAAAACCGGCAGGCAGTCTGACATGCGCAGCAGGCGCACTGTACCTGGCAGGCAGTCTGACATGCGCAGCAGGCGGACTGTACCCGGCAGGCAGTCTGACATGCGCAGCAGGCGGACTGTTCATCTCCTCCCCAAAAGGGTGGTCCTTGAAAAACTGGCGTCTTTCAGTTATCCTAACCGACTGTTAAAAACTTTCATATTTTACCACATTTCCCCCCTTTGCTTCCTCAAGAAACGGAATGTTTCCTTGATGGAACAGTAAAAAGAATATAATAACTTTTGCTGACTAATAATATGCGAACAACAATACAGAAAAGGAAGAGAGGAAAGTTTTGTCCAGAGGGGCGATTTTTTTTTTTCCTCATGAACCGACGCTTTGACATTAGTCTTGCAAAGGGAGAGCCTCTGCAGAGAGTACATGTTACAGATAGTATATAACAGAAAGGAGATAGTAAAAGCTAATAAAGCAAAACAGTTCATATAAAGTCTCTGAGTTCTCTTGTCTTCTTGAAGTGGTAAGATGTCATCAGGAGGAAACTGGATTCTGGTCTGGAAAACTGGATTCTGGACTCTGGTCTGGAAAGCTGGATTATCTTCTTTAACTGTTTGAATTGCTGTATTTTTAAAACCTTAGCATAGCATTGTCAATGATCAAATTAATAAATTCCATTACATTCCCTCCTTTATATGGTTAGACTTGTAATAGAGGGTTGAGGTAGTTATGCAATGTGTAACACTTTTTACCACCATGTGTCTGGATCAAAGCCAAATTTAGTATGTGTTCATGACACCTGAAAATGTTATGGAAAGGTTATCATACCATATCTCATGGTTCTGAGACAGCCAGTGATTGTGCTAGGCCACAGGTGAATTCAACTGAGTGAGATAAAAAGATAAATAAGTTCAGTTAAATTAGGTTAAATTAGGAGGGAGAGAGGATGAATACTGGACTGTGCCTAGTAATTGTGCTCTACATAGTCACCATCATAAGCAAACCATGGACTTACGTATACCTGTCTCTCCTTTTGTTGCACATATATTCTCTCCAGGGCCTGCGTCAGAGTTCACAGCAAGTTAGTCTCTGAAATGATAAGTTTCCATATTTCTGAAATCTCATTAATTTCACCAAAGACAATATGATGGTAAAAATGTGTGCTATGCTGCATAACTGAGAATATATTAGTGATATATACAATAATTCCAAACCATACCCAGAGTATAATGACATATAAATAATAAACGAATGTAAATAGCTGATTATATTAGACATTGTTACATAATCTTCTTTTAGACATTATTACATAATCTTCTTTTAGCAAGTAGACCACATCATCTTATACATGAATTCTCTGGTATAACAGTAGCAGATACTTAAAGTGGTGATTAATTCATCAAAAAGAAATAAGACTTCAATTAGCAAGATTCAATATTCAATGTTTTCAGTGAGGTATCAAGCAATTTCTGGTACTTTTTAGTTAAACAGAACAACATACAAGAGAAAGGAGAAAAATAAATAAATAAAACAAAACTCATTAGAACTCATGGTTCTCTCAAAAAGAAAGAGTAAATAAAAAAAAAGAAGAATTCTGGTAGCTTCTGAGGCCCGATAGCCTCACCCACAGCATATACTTAAAATGTCTTTGAATAATCACTTAGTTTACAAAATTTAGTTTTAAAGAAAAGCAAAAGAAACAAAAGTAAAAAAAAAAACCAAAGCAAAACCAAAAATAAAAAATAAAAAGCAAAAGATTCGCTAAGCACCCTTTTGTGCTCTTAAAGAACTTAAAGGTGCAGTCAATTCCAGGTCTTTTCAGTGCCTTTCAAAAGTCAAAACAAAAACAAAAAAACCCAAAAATTAATAAAAAAAAAAAATAGTTGAGGTAGGCCAGAAAACTAGGCCATGTACTTCAGTGCTTTTGCCTGTAGAAGGAAATGCTTGTTAAATTATAAGGTATTTAAGCTGCTAGAGTTTGGGGTATGCCACATTGTTTTAACTGGTTCCCCAATTCTCTGCATGCCAAAGTGGCAGGGGTTTCTGAATTGTCATTGATCTTTCTAATGCTGTCATAATGTTCTTTATGGTAGAAAATGTGGAGTTCTGTAGCATCAGTTTTGTCTGTGCCACTGATTTTCAATAAAGGCTGATTTAATTGATGAACCACAACATTCAGCTGATGCTGCTTAGCAAATGCTACAATTGTATCATTTCCTCCCCACTTTCCAAATTTCTTTAATTCATCAACATATTCTTCAAAAGGGGAGTCATTTACTATAAAAGACTCAAACTCTTGTCTATGGTTAATCATATAAGAAGCAGCTTCTTGTCTGTGTCTGAGATGATTTCTACAGTGACCTTCTAGCTGGTCTGCTAAAGCCCTAAAAAGGCAATTTCCGTCTCCTGATACTTTACGAAGACTGAGTCCCAAAGCATTTAACTGATCAGTGGGATTCTTAAATGGGAACTTCCTGTTTCCTCTGAACTTTCTTTGCTCTTTAACAGTTGCTATCGTTAGGGTTTTTACCTCTTTAGCGTCTACCTCAGGTCTATCTGAAATCTCTTCACCTATGAATGGTGCAGGCTTTATATGAGAGCAATGAATCCATGAGTCTTTTTCACCAATTTTAATGGCGGTAGGAGTTGTCAATAATACCTGAAAAGGTCCTTCCCAGGCAGGTTGAGTTCCACTGGTTCTCTGAAAATTCTTTACATATATTTTATCTCCTGGGTTGAAGTTATGCAATGAAAAGTCTAATGGTCCTGCCTGGACCACAGCTCCTGCCTCATGGAGTTCACGTAGCCTGGTCTGTAATTCCTGTATATAGGAAGCAACAGAAGTATCACCTCCCACCAGTGATGTATAAACTGGGGAAAAAGTTTTAGCTTGGATAGGAGGGTGACCAAAAAGCATTTCATAAGGAGATATATGAAGTTCTCCTCTTGGTCTACTTCGTAGATAGAATAATGCCAATGGTAGAACATCAGGCCATTTCAAATGGGTTTCAGTACATAATTTGCCAATCATACTCTTAAGCTCTTTATTCATACGTTCGACTTGGCCTGAACTTTGTGGATGGTAGGGCGTGTGGAATTTTGGAGTCACTCCCAAGAAAGAGTAGATTTGGGATAAAATCGAATCAGTGAAATGTGTGCCTTTGTCAGAATCGATGCGGGCTGGTGGGCCAAAACGAGGTACTATCTCTTTAAGAAGAATTTTGGCAACAAAGGCAGCTGTGGCTCGGGGGCTGGGAAAGGCCTCCACCCACCGAGTGAGCTGATCAACTATAACAAGGCAAAATTTATAATGTCCTGCTTTTGGCATAGTAATATAATCAATTTGTAAGTGCTCAAAAGGTGTATATGCTAGAGGACGCCCTCCATAAGCTTTGGCCTTAAAAGCATACTGATTATAAGACTGACATGTGGAGCAGCCCGAGCAGATTCGAGATGCTGTATTAGTCACACCTGGTGCTATCCAGGTTCTCTTAATAGAGTCTACAATGCCTTGTGTACCAAAATGGCCTTTTCTGTGAACAGAGAGGCATACCTGGTGGTAGAATTTCCGGGGAAGAAATGGCTTACCTTCCGGAGACACCCAGATGCCATTGATCTGTTTTGCCTTAAATTTCTTTTTCCACTTTTCTACTTCAGAATCGTCATAGGTTAGGTTGGAAGGAATATCCTCAGAAGGTGAAAGGTTAAATACATGTTCAGGAGCTTCTAATGCAGCAAGCTTGGCTGCAGAATCGGCTCGTGCATTTCCCTTTGAAACAGGGTCACTATTCCCTGTGTGGGCAGGGCAATGTACAACGGCTAGGGAAGAAGGCAGTTTTAGGGCATCTAAGAGGTCCTTGATAAGGTCCCCATTGGCAATAGCCTTGCCCGAGGATGTTAGAAAGCCTCGTTGACGCCAAATCATACCAATAAAGTGGCATATGCCAAAGCCATATTTCGAGTCAGTAAAAATGGTGGCACTCTTATCTTTAGCTATATTACAGGCCTGTGTAAGAGCCACAAGTTCAGCAGCCTGTGCACTAAAATGGGAAGGCAGAGAAGCTGCCCAGAGGGTGTCATAATCAGAAACTACAGCAGCTCCAGTAAAACGGGTTCCCTCTCTCATAAATGAGGAACCATCTGTATAGAGGACAAGATCAGGATTTTCTAAAGGTGTATCAAAAAGATCATCACGGGGTTTTTCAGCCATATCAACTAAAGAAGCACAGTCATGCAACGGTTCCCCCGAGAATGGTAAATTAGGGAGTAGTGTTGCTGGATTAAGAACTGTGCAGCGTTTTAAAGTGATATTCTCATTACCTAACAGGGTTATTTCATACTTAGCCAGCCTTTGATCTGAAAAGGCTTGTGTCCTGTGACGTAGTAAGAGAGCCTCCACTTCGTGAGGGCATTGCACAGTTAGAGGGTTACCTAGGACCAAATCAGAGGCTTTTTCTACCAAAAGCGCTGTGGCCGCCACTGCTCTAAGGCAAGGTGGCACTCCAGCCGCTACAGGGTCCAGCTGAATTGAATAGTAGGCTATAGGACGCTGGTTAGGCCCCAGTGACTGAGTCAGGACTCCAGAAGCCACCCCCCTTTGTTCATGCACAAAGAGAGTGAAAGGCTTACTATAATCTGGCAGTCCTAGGGCAGGTGCTGATAACAAGGCCCGTTTTAATTCTTTTATGGCTGAGAGATGCTGGGGATCCAACTGTAAAATGTCTGGAACAGAACTTTTTGTAAGAGCTATGAGGGGTTTAGTAATTTCACCAAAAGAGGGTATCCATTGTCTACAGTACCCAGCTGCTCCCAGAATGGCTCTCAACTGCCTCTTAGTAGTGGGGGCAGAGAGTTGTTGAATGGCCTGGACTCGCTTAGAAGAGACAGAGCGAGTTCCAGCAGCCAAAATAAATCCTAAATATTCTACCTGGGGCAAACACCATTGTACCTTTGTCTTAGAAACCTTGTGTCCTCTCTTGTGCAGCTCCAGCAGTAAGTGACGGCTATCTTCCTGACAAATTTCAGCATTAGGAGAGGCCAAAAGTAAGTCATCAACATATTGTACTAGTGTGGAGGCTTTAAAGGTAATAGAGGCCAGATCCTGCTGTAAAATTTGGGAAAATAATGTGGGACTGTCTACAAATCCCTGTGGGAGTCTAGTCCAGGTCCACTGTCTATTTTTCCAGGTAAAAGCAAATAAATATTGGAAGCCCTCATGTACTGGTATGGAGAAAAAGGCAGAGCAAAGGTCTACCACTGTGAAACATGTAGATTCATAGGGAATTGAGGAAATTATCATAGCCGGATTTGCGACTATAGAATGTCTAGGAATAACATAATTATTAATCGCTCTAAGATCTTGCACAAAGCGATAAACAGGTTTACCATCTGGCCCAGGCTTGGGTTTTTTAACTGGCAAAATGGGAGTATTGCATGGAGAGTGATGACATGGAATAATAATACCCTGGCTTTTCAAAGCCTCAATTATAGGGGTGATCCCTTCTATTGCTTCCCTAGACAATGGATACTGTGGAATGGAGGGGGGTGGTCCCCCCTTAACTTTAAAGGTAACAGGCATGGCAGACTTAAGGAGCCCCACCTCATTAGGGGATGAGGCCCATAAAGACTCAGGAATGTCAGAGGGGATTTTGGATACCTCCCCTGCTGTTCCTTGAGCTTCTGTAAGTAAAATTGGTAATAAATGAACAGTATCCTCTGGCAATTGTAAGGAGACAGCCCCATCTGGAGCACAAGATATGGTTGCTCTAAGCTTGCAAAGGAGATCACGACCTAATAAATTTACAGGGGCATCAGGCATGAGTAAAAATGAATGTTCTACTGTTAAGGGCCCCATAGATACCATGCGAGGATTCAATTTTGCCACTCTCTGGCTCTTTCCTGAGACTCCCACTACATTCAAATATCCTACAGGTCTACACCCAGCATCTGGTGTGCTTACTAATACTGATTTAGAGGCTCCTGTGTCTAGCAGACAATCATAATAAGTCTCCCCCACTTTTAGGGTGACATGTGGTTCATTACTCTGGGGAGGTGAATGGACTGGCACAAGTGCATTCAAAAAATCCGGATCTGGGAATATATGGCTTTCATTATCTATGTTCCATTCCTCCCCAAGACACCATCATTCCTGTGTCCTCTTCTGAGGGGGGTCTTGGTTACCATTATTCTGGTACTGCCTTTCTGTATTCCTCCAAAAAGATCTATTTCTATTTTGATTTCGCCTGTAATTAGAATTAGAATTTCTTCTCCAAGTCCTACATTCTCTCAATTCATGCCCCTCCTTACGACAGTAACAACACACCTTAGTGTCCTTGCTCCGGTATCCACATGGCTGACTAGTAATCGCTGGTGCCAGAATGCTCTGTTTAGGGTGATCTGGATCTTCCTCACGTGAGTCAAAGACATAATTTGCAAGTTCCTTAATTCTATCTACTGAGAGATTTCTCCAGTCTGGACATTGTTTCAGAAAGTATCTGCGTATTTCTGGCAGTGAATTATAAACAAATGTGTTGAGAATGATACAGGAATCTCTTAAATCTACTGGATCCAATCTGGTGTACTGTCTAGCGGCCTCACAAAGTCTATCATAAAATCTGTTTGGTCTTTCATTAGCCTCCTGAGGTAGGCTTAAAAATTTCTGCCAGTTTTCTGGTTTTCTAGAGCAAGATTCCATTCCCTTCAGAAGTGTTTCTCTAGCATCTTTTAATCTTTGGAAATCCCTATCATCATTATAATTCCACTCTGGATCCTTTAGAGGCCATTCCACATCGGCCTTACCTTTCGCAACAAGGGCATTTCCTGCTGAGATAACATCTGTAATCTCAGTTGGGGACAGTAAAGTTTCCAAAAGGCAAGTAACATCAGCCCAACTGGGTTGATATGCATTAAATATAGTCCTTAACTGTGAAATTACAGTGTTAGGATTTTTCTCAAAACTAGGGATGATTGATTTCCATGCGCTCAAGTCACTTGGTCTAAAGGGGCTATATTTTCTGACTTGAATTGGCACTCCCTTCTTACTATGTTCTATAGCTTCCTGCAGAGGGAGTAGTTTCTGCTGATCTGATTCTGAACTTGGATCATCTCTAGTAGAAACAGCCATTTTGAGGTCTCTCTCCATATGTGAGAATTTCATTTCGAGGTCTCTCTCCATATGTGAGAATTTCCCCCATATCATAACAATGATAATAACAAAAACAATGATAATAACAAAAACAAAAAAAAACCAAAAAAAAATAAAATCCTTAGTCGTATGAACTATGGATGTGGTATTAAAAGGTATTTCAATTGCAGGCATAAAATTTCTACTTATATTAAACGTATTTTCCCAAAGATTCTCACGTATACTATTATACAAAAAACTTTTTGCTGCCTGAATGAGGAAAAAACCAATAATGTTATGAAGGACCATTGAGTAAACTATTCCTCTAAGTCGGGATGTTATGCTGTCCCAATACATTCCGATGAGAAAAATCAAAGGGATAGTAGAATATTCGAGCATCTTGCCCTTTAAACTGGGCTGGCTTTTCTGTTTAAAGCAAGACTCTTAGAGGCTTAAAGTCTTTAAGGGAGATTAGACAAAGGGAAAGTCCGTGGGGGGGGGGGGGGGGTAATTTGGAAAATCCACCGAATTGGCCGGCTTATGGCCAAACTAGGGAGGGTGGGAGGGTCCTTAAGGTCCCTTCCGGGTCGCCAAAACTGTGAGATTTAAAATTGGATATTAGATCATAAATCTCCCCTACTTAACCTTTCCCTTAATTTATCTCCCAAACTAGTAAATGGAAGCAGGTTTTGGTTTTCTAGATAGACCTTTTTATTTATAGTTATGATAGTCACAAGGTGATGTTGGTTAGAAGGATAGGAAAGTAGAAACACAATACAAATCGTCTTAAGTCTAAGCTTAGTCTATATTCCTTATAACAACTCACCAAACCGACAAGGCCACCAACCGACAAGGCCACCAACCGACAAGGCCACCTTTGGAGAGAGAGAGTCCGTGCCGCGCCGTCAGGAGTCCCGCCAAGCAGGCAAAAAGGCCTCCCTCCTTTTCTCCACCCCGGAAGTCAAAAAAAAAACCGGCAGGCAGTCTGACATGCGCAGCAGGCGCACTGTACCTGGCAGGCAGTCTGACATGCGCAGCAGGCGGACTGTACCCGGCAGGCAGTCTGACATGCGCAGCAGGCGGACTGTTCATCTCCTCCCCAAAAGGGTGGTCCTTGAAAAACTGGCGTCTTTCAGTTATCCTAACCGACTGTTAAAAACTTTCATATTTTACCACAGTCCCCAGGAAGGTTTTGAATACAGACACAAGACAGTGGGATACAGTCAAAAGAGCATGTGGCTCTAGAGTAAAAGGACCTGAGTTCAAATCCTGCCTCAAACACTTCATCTGTAAAATGAAGGGTTAGGTTTGATGTCATTTGAGATTTAGAATCCCATCAGTAACAGTCTCCCATAGTTTCCTCATATGAAAATTAGGGGTTGGACTAGATGAGCTCTAAGGTCTCTTTCAGGATCCTCTAAGATCCTATGTTTGTGGCCATGGCAAGCCATTCCTCCCTTGTAGGCCTCAGTTTACTCATCTGTAAAATGAGCAGGTTTGACTCAATGGCCTCTGAGGCCAATGGTCTCAAGGTCTACAATCTCAGGAAACTTCTAGAACTCCTTCTGTGGCCTGACGAGACCCTGTGGTGGAATTTCTTTGGAAGATTTAGGAATATGTCTGGGTAATACATATGAGTGACATGCACATTTGTTATCACTGATAATAGAGGATTTGTGGTTATATTAGGCTTGTGAAAAGAATGCATATGTTAGGTTCTAAAATATGCAGTGCTCCAAGTTGTGTCGATGGCAGACAGAAGCAACCTATGCAAATGAATGAGGAATCAAAGAATAAACTTGTTATCGAGGCAGATTTTTCTGTACCACATATCTATGCATTTCCAAAGGTTTCACTGCATTATTAATTTACAGAAAGGACTTACAGGTCTCACCATTTTATTTTTAAGGAAGCAGGAGTTGTTTCTTCCTCGAACACTATATAGAGATATACCGCATTAAATGTAATGGCTTCAAACATTTCTAGTTTCAAAGTGCACAGATAGAAATATGTGGATATATGCACATGATCAAACCAGCCTTGTTTTTTGGATGACTTCTCCTGTGTGATTTGAGGTAACTGGAAACCTCTACTTGCACAAAAATATTCTCCATTTTTACTACAGTGGTCTTGGTCCCTTTCTGTGGTTCCGCTGTGGCCAACTCTTTGTGACCTCTTTTGGGGTTTGATATTTTCTTCTCAAGCTCATTCAACAGATGAGGAAACTGAGGCACACTAAGTTAATGACTTGTTTCAGGTCACACAACTCATGTGTCTGAGGTCGGATTTTAACTTAGGAAGATGAGTTTTCCTGACTTTCGGTCTAGCACTCTATCCACTGCATCACCTATTTGCCTCATTATCTCCCTACCTTCCTTTTAAATTGTCAACAGAATTATTCCTTTGAGGTTTGTGGTGAAAATTTCTAAGTTCGACAAAGAAAAGAAACCACAAAGTCTCTAAGCCATAGGGAAATAGGTTTATTGAGAGAGGAATCCTGTCTCACAATAAAACCGGTTTCAGGTTTAGGACCTAAAGACCCCGAGCATCACGAGAGATGGTATTTATGCTCAACCAGGGCATAAAGGTATTTATACACTACTCTTTTTAGACTAACTCCTCCCACTGCATCCACAAAACACAATCTTGGTAGTGAACATCTACATGAAGAGACACATAACACAATCATGGTAGCAAACTTCTGAAAGAAAGTACAAGATGATGTAGACTTCATCTTTTTGGTAGAGGACTTCTGAGGGAAGGTGTGAGAGATGTAGATAGTGGAGTCTACCATCTTTCAGTAGGTGACTTTCCTCAAGGCCTGATTGGATAGTTCTAGCTCTGAAGTTACTATTCTTGGTACCTGACCTTTAAGCTCATTGGTAGATGCCTAACCATATGATAGGAATACCAATGGAAGTTAGACTAATTGACTTCCTAACTGTATACAGAAAAGACAAGAATAAGCTTCAAGAATTTTATCTGACTATCTTAGCAATTACTTCCTCTATTTCAGATTGTGGAACCACAAGTTTGGAAGTGAAGGGAGCTTAGAGAACATTTAATCCAATCCCTTTGTCTCTCATCCATGTGGAAATTCAGGTCCCGTGAAATCAAGTGACATCCATCTTAACACAGGGAGTAAGCAGAGAAGCAAGTTGGTCTTAGAGGTATGTCTAGAACCCCATTATCATCATTCCCAGGCCAACAGCCTTTCTGCTTCTGTATCAAATCAGGGTTCCAGCTGCAGAAGGCTGCCATTAAAGCATGTTCCATGAGAAGAAAAAGGGTGTTAGTGCTTTACTCCATTCCACCAACTAGCACATTAGCAACAAAGGACTGCATAGAGTATGGGTTGGTGGGCTGGTATCCCTGAAGCAGCAGCACCATTGGTCCTCCTTCTCCTCAGAGATTCTGTTCTCATGCACAGCCTCTTATTAGGGTGTGTGCTCCTTGGGGGCAGAGACATTGATATTTTTTCTTTTCATCTTTGTTTTCTTGGAATCTAGGGCATGGCCTTGCTTCAGGGGAAAGGCCAATCAGTATGACCCTTTAGTTCCACTGAAATACTATGTATGCCTATGAGTAGAAACCATAACATGGATTCATTTTTTTAGGTTAGTTAGTTATCACAGAGATCAGGGCACTAAGCTTTCCTTATCTTTTCTTGTTATATGATGCTGACTCCTTGGCTTGATATTTGGCAGAATACTTAAAAAAATATTAAAAATGTTCCAATGTATCAAGGGAATAGATATCCATCAGTTGAGGAATGACTGAAGAAGATGTGGGATGTGATTGTAGTGGAATGTTATTGTGATATGGGAAATGACAAACAGGGTGATCCTAGAAAAACCCAGAAAGACTCATATGAACTGATGTATAGTGAAGTGAGCAGAACTGGGAGGACATTGTGCATAGTGACAGCAGTATTGTTCTATGAGAAATTGTGTAAGAATAACTTTTGGGGATATTGAAGGTTATTTGATATTGAATGGTCTTTCTCTGATAGGATAAACCAGCTTCCCTGCTAGGGGTCACTGTTTAGAGAACTGGAGAGGTTACTATATTCCGGTATCCTTGGGTCTTTCCATTTAGGCATTATACCTTCTCTTGTGTGAATGGAAATATACTCCTAGGAAAGGCTTGTTGCTTTTAGAGTTCCTGGACAATCTGGGTTTTTCTTTTTTTCTTGTTTTCTAAAAGCCTATCAGTCTCAAAGTCACAGCAATGGACTGGAACCAAAGCAATTTCCAAGTTTTAAAGCTCTTTCCTTCAAATCACAGTTAGAGGTAAGTAGTATAAGTATCAGTATCTCTATTTCCAAGTGAGGAAAGAGTCTGAGAAACTGAGCTTTCAGTCTTAGAATCACAACATTTTAGGGGATCATCTAGATGAATCTCTTCATTCTGGAGGTGATGAAGCCCTGAAGTCCATGGTCATTAAGCTAGTTAGTTGCAGAGTGGGATCTAAATTCAAGGTCTCCTGACTGCAATTTCAGTTATTTTCCCCAATATATCTTGCTACTTCTGATCTCCTTGTTAGTAATAAAAAAGGGAACATTTACTAAGCACTTTACAAATATTATTTGATAATGATAATCAATAACACCAATAATACTAATAGCTGACATTTATATAGAACTTTAAGGTTTGAAAAATGCCTCACATTATTTCATCTTCACAACAACTCTGTGAGGTAGGTGCTATTTGTTATTCCCATTATTCAGATGAAGAAACTGTGGCTAGGAGAGGTTAGATGACTTGCCCAGGGCCACAGGGCTAATAAGTATCTGAGCAAGTTTCAGAATTCAGATCTTCCTGTCTCTAGGTCCAATAGCCTATTCAAGGCATCAGCAAATTGTCATCTACTCTGCAGAATTCATGTAGATGGAGTAAATGTAGGTTAAAGGTGCAGCTATATCAGCCAGACTTTTAAATGTGGGAGTGTCTGAGTATTCCTGTCTCCTCTGGAGTCATATAGTCTCTAAATGTCTCATTCCATCATCAGAACTAAAGTACTGGAGTTGAGGTGTTATTTAGCACAAATGACATCTATAGGCTATATTTATAAAGTGGGGCTGAAAGACAATGATAGAGACACGTTGATGTTTTCCCAGTGTGAAAAATGCATTGTAGTTCATAGAGGTAACTTCAGTTTGTCATTGTCTAAATGTTTACCTGTATTAGGAAGATGGCAATATTCAGCCAATGTGTTAATTTGGCAATTTACTAAGCAGATCTGTAGAGAGTGTCTAGTCTAACTTCTGCCAAATTGGAATCTCCTTATGGAGTTGGGCATTCAGTGTCATAGAAAATGCTTAAGCCAGGCTAATCTATATGTTTATCCAGATCAACTGTTTGCAGGAGATCACTGAACAATTGATTGTATCATACACTCAAGCCAATTAAGTCATTTTCATGACTGAAATAACCACCCAACATTCAGTTACTCTAGTCAATAATGCCACTGAATCAAATTGACTAGTAAGTGACCAGTTGAATGGCTCTGGAATTGGCTGTGAGCATGGATGAAACAACAAATAGGTCCTAAAATGGACTCAGTCTACAGCTAATGTTGGGTCAATACAGTACAAAAGTTTCCTGTTGCCTTCTTTCTCTAAGTTTATCTCTTTCTGTTAAGGGTACCACCATCCTTTTAGTCACTCAGTCTAGAAATTTCAGTCTCCTATTTTAATCTTCCCTCTCTCTCATCACCTTACCATATCAGCTGGCATCCTTTTCTTTTCATGATTCTAGTTTAGGCCCTCATTACCTCTTCCTTGAGGTGAGTACTGTTGACCACACCCTCCTCTTTTGTATTCTCTCCTCTCTGGGTTTGTGTGACTTCATTCACTTTTGAATCATCTACTTGTCTTACAATTTCTCATTTTCCTTTGCCTGAACATTATCCATGTTCTACGTTATAACTATGTTTTTTTTCTCTATACTCTGTCCTAGACTCTTTTCTCTTGCTCCGATCCCATCAATTCCAATGTATTCAGTTATTATATCTAGGTAGTTGACTTATACATCTTGATATCAAGCCCATGTCTCAATAGGTACCAAATGCCTATTGAACGTCTACACCTGGATGTCTCAAACTCATCTTGTCCCAAACAGAATTCATTAGCTTCATCCTCTTCAAAGCTACATAATTTCATTTAAGTACAAGGCACTAAAAACCTCTATGACTTCATTTATTAACTTCAACATCCTTCCAAATCACTTAGGTTTCAGTCTCAGAGCCATTCTCGCCACTTCTTTTCTTCATATTTGTATCTCCCATATTCAGTCAGCTTCCAAGTCTTGTCAATTATATATCCTCTAGAAATATCACATTCATGACATTCTCTCCACTTAAAAAGTGGCCATCTTGGTTCAAGCTATCATCAGCTTTTACATAGACTATTGTAATAGCTACTCTTAACTTGCATTCCTACATATAGCCTTTCCCTCCTCCAGATTATCCTACATGTATATGCAAAAAAAAAAATCTTCTAAAAGCAAAAGTTCATCCATGTCACCCCTAAGCTAAATATACCAAGTCTTCATTTAGACATTTAAATCCATTCCTGGTTTTGCTCCATCTTACCTTTTTGGGCTTATTTGACACAACCCCCTTTCACTTTCTCTATATTTCAAGAAAACTAATCTACTTATTATTTCTTGAACTTAGTATTCCACCTTCCAAATTCATCCCCTTTCACAGTTGTCCCACATCCATATAATACACTTTCTTCTCACCTCACTTCTTAGAATCCCTAGCTTTCTTCAAGGCTTAGCTCATGAGTCACCTCCTATGGGAAGCCTTTTCTCACCTCTCTGGTTATTAGTGTTCTCTCCCTCCTTCAATTATCATGTCAGCACTTAGCAGTTTTCATGCTGTTCCTCCTTCCCTTCCACTAGAATATGAGCTCTTTGGACTGTTTTTCATTTTGTTCTTCTATCCTCAGTGCTAAACAATGTTCTTTGCACATAGTAGGTGCTTGATAACAAACAGCTTTTTACATTTGATTAATATCTTGTGTTCAGTTTCTCCCCTTCAAATTCATCCTCCATAGAATTGCTAAAATAAGCTTCCAAACTCACAAGTCTTTATCATTTTCCTTTCTCAAAATCTTTGGTGGATCCCTATTACCCCTAGGAATAAATAAAAACGGACATTTAAGGTCAGTCACAATATAATTCCAGATTATTTTTCCAGCTTTACTTTAGATTATTATCATGCAGTACATGTACAGCCAAATTGTACTACTCTCTATTTCCTGAACCTGACATTCTATCTCCTAACACTGTAATCTCCCCTTTCTCTGTCTCCAACCATATCTTATGTATGTGGACACATTTCTTACTCAACTCAGCCTCTAAAAATCTTGTGTTCTTTCATAGCTCAGCTCAAGTATTCCTTTTTCAGGGTAGCCTTTCTGGTACCGCCCCCCCCCGCTAAAAGCACACAGACATAATAATCATACATGCATGTGTGAATATGTTTATACATATGTGTTTATATCAATACATGGGCAGTTTGTTGTTATAGTGGATGGAGCACTGGGTCTGAAGTCAGGAAGACTCATCTTCCTGAGTTCAAATTCAGCCTCAGATACTTACTAGTTGTGTGACCCTGGGCAAGTTACTTAACCATGTTTTCCTCAGTTTCTTTATCTGTCAAATGAGCTGGAGGAGGAAATTGCAAAAAATACCAGGAACTTTGCAAAGAAAATCACAAATGGGACCATGAAGAGCTGGGCATGACTGAAAAAACGACTCAAACACATCTATGCAAATACACACAGGCATACATGTCTCTCTGTGTATGTATATACACAAGCATGTCTAAATATATTATATGCTGTTCATGCATATATTTACATATTTCACTTCATTCAGATCACTTCTTTGCCTCAATCACTCCTTGTTTTTTATGAGCCTTCTCTGTAATATCTCCCCAGCAGAATGCATACTCCTTGAGGGAAAAGGTGATTTCATCTTTGTCTTGTCTTCCTGTGCCCAACATCATGTATATTTACGATATGATTGATATATAGCACTCAATAAATGTATAGTGAAGTATGAAACATATGAAGAATCGGGAAGAGGCCAAGAAATAAGCGTGCCTCAATAAACATCTATCAGTAAACTCCCATTTACAAATAAGTATCAGATGCAATGGACTGGGCTAGACTCTGAAACAAGATTTTAAATCTGAAAAAGTCCAGAACCTGAAATTAGAAATTATTCTTTTTGGCAGGGCAATTAGGGTTAAGTGACTTGCCCAGGGTCACACAGCTAGTAAGTGTCAAGTGTCTGAGGCTGGATTTAAACTCAGGTCCTCTTGAATCCAGGGCTGGTGCTCTATCCACTGTGCCACCTAGCTACCCCCTAAGCTATCTTTTTTGATAATTCCTTGGAACCCTGGAAAAGCACAGTATATATACAGAAGTTTCCTCAGAGGCAACATAATGTAATGGTTAGTGTGTTTCTTTTGAAGGCAGGAAATTCTGTGTTCAAATCTTGCCCTTGAGACCTACTTGTTGTATGCCCATGGTCAACTCACTTAACCCTTCTCTACCTCCATCTCTTCATCTGTGTAATGGTGACAATGATACCTGCAGTATACTGCCTCACAGGTCTATGGCAAATATTAAATGAGAGAATGTATGTAAAATGCTTTTTAAACTTTGACATGCTCTATAAATGTCATGTGTTATTTACTAGGCTTATGAAACTTTTCAAGGAAGCAGCTTGAGAGGAGTGAATTAGGCCATTCTCTTTAGCCAGCTTCCTTTGGGTGTCTCAGAAAACTCTACAGGATGTCCAATTTCCTATTGCAACATAAGCCTGTGTTATTCATGACCACATATTTGGATGTAATCGGGTTGACATGTAAGTAACCTTGGATTTGATCCACTGTGTCTGTTTCCCCCTTCAAAGGCTCCGGGAAAGAAGCAGCCTTCTCCAGAGACAGCCCAGTCGATATCAGTGCCTTGCTCAACAGAACTGTGACATTGAAGGAGCTGGACATGAATTCTCATCTCATTTACGCATTGCACAGAGATCAGCAGTCATCATAAGGGATATTCCTGTATGAAAAAACCCTTCCTCTGTGCTGTATGTTTGCTTTGAACCATTCCATCAATTCAATACAAATTATTTCTGAACTATTCCCCTGCATTTAACTGATGAGTAATCCCAATTGCTTCTCACCATTTCCAAGACCTTGATTAAATGATAGCCCCTCCTGATTACTTTATCAAGTCTGGCTTCCATGGATTATTGACAGCTCCGTGTTAACAAACTGCCTTGTTTCTTTGGCAGGCTGCCAGTGGAATGGAAATGCAGCTGCTCCTTGAGATGGGGGGGGGGGAAGAAATGCCAATTGATACAGTCCTCCTGGCTTTTGCAAAGCTGACAGACCATTAGCAGTCATTGGAATTGTTTCGGTGGTTGTTAGCACGTTTGCTTTCTCCTCAGATTACTGAGGATTGTCAGACTGAGTGAAACAGACCGTTGGGAACATGATCCAATGCCCTACCTCAGTACCTGGTTGAGTTCCAGGTACCTTGTGGCTTGTTTCAGAGATTAGCTGGATGAATGGAATGAACTGGTTTGGCGTCCTTCTATAGTACACGGAAGTGTGGTTCACAGAAGTTTTCAGAAATGACTTGGGCATAAACCATACTCTTGGTTCACTTCCAGTATGCACTTAAGGTGCTATGTAGCAGGGCCCTAGCCACTGACCATTTGGAGCCTATTTCTAGAGCTCCATTTTTACAAAGGGTTGATACAAGGTGCTTCCAGTCAGGCTACTGTGCTTCCTGATCTTGATGGAACCACCAATAGACTAGCACCAGGGGGTGTAATGTTAAGATCCCGAGATTTGACATTAAGAAAACTTAGTTTGGGGCAGCTGGTGGCGCAGTGGATAGAGCATGGCTCTGGAGTCAGGAGTACCTGAGTTCAAATCTGGCCTCAGACACTTAATACTTACTAGCTGTGTGACGCTGGGGAAGTCACTTAACCCCAATTCCCTCACCCCCAAAATATAAAATAAACAAAATATGCTCAGTAAAAACCAAAAACCAAAACAACAAAAACAAAACAAAAACAAAAAACAAAAGAAAACTTAGTTTGAAATCCTGACTTTGCCCCCTTTTTAGTTGGCCAAGTCACTTCTCCAGTGTGGGTTGGGTTATGTTTGATTCTAGGCTTGGCCTCTACCACCTTATGTGTTCTTAGGTGAGTCTCACTTATGCTCCATAGCTTCTATTTCTTCCTCGGGGGTTGGATTAGATCAGGGGTCAGGAAACTATAGCCCTTGGACCAAATACAGCCTGTAAAGTACTGCCTCTAGCTCTTCTCCTGTCTTGTTCTTCTCTTGACTCTTTCTGTTACTGCTAAATCCTATTATAAAGATACAGTCTTTGTAATATTTATATACTTTATAGCTCTGGTTCAACTTAGTAGCTCCACATAGCTTCAGAGTAGGACCACCTATAACCCTTGGTAGTATGCCAGGGATAGATTGATACAATCAAAATCCAATTTCTGTAGGGCAACTCTGTACTGATACGCCACCCTACTGACTTCCTGGTGACCCACTGGAACCATTATACACCATCTGTGAGCACTCTGGTCAGTCTCATAAATGAGGCAGAGAGAGGTGAGACCAATTTTTTTAATACCTGGATAGACACACCAGGATAATATTATTCCTTGTGGCATGGTGACTGAGCAGCAGTGATGTGAATACTGCCATAAGATTTTAGCCTTCCATACAGACAGAAGCAGGATTTGGTATTTGCAATTCTCAAAGCTATTACATTTGCTATGCACTGGGCCAAATTGAAGCAAATGTTAATGTCAGGTGGGAAGAAAACAGTCAACTACAGTGAATTTCCTGCTTGGATGGTAAGATAGCTAGTTCTGCACCAGAAGGCGTGACCGGAGATTCCTACTTCCTCATCTTCTTTCTTGAAATTGATCTGTTGGAAAAGATCAATTTGTGGCAAGAGGCCTCAGCTGGGCTCCCATATGTAGATCAGGGGGTGGAATGTGCTGTATGGTGGAGAATTCATAATCTATGACGATTAGAAGTGCAAGCACCAAATTTCACAAACTGGCCCACTTCCAGCTTTTCTGAATGAGTGCCTGAATCAGAATGGCATACTGAAAGAGAAAAGAACAGCAAAACTGCTAAATGTGCAATTTAATGAGCTTCCCAAACCAGGTGCCTCAGAAAAGAACAGAGAGGGAAGCAGATCGGGTTGGGTCTCAGTGGATGTCGATCTTTTGCCATGTCAAAGTCACTTGACTAGCATCCCTCCGAAGGTAAAGACAGTCCTGATTCTCTTATGCACATTTGTTTTTTATCATTTCAGATGAAAATGGTTGACATGAAAACAAGAGGAAGAAGAAAAAAACAGAATTAGAGAAATGAACAGATGGTATGTAAGTGTAATGATGATCCAGTTACACCATATTATAAATGAGCTATTACAAAATCTCGGGGGGAGCTTCTGGCCCAACACTTGAACATAATGGAGAAAAACAGGCCTTTTTCTCCTAAGATTTTCTTTTTTACATCTTAAGAAAATGAAGACAAAATGAAACACCTCCCTCCCTCCTTCAGAAAGAATAACAGAGTATGTAGTATGCTCACAGTAGAGAAATACTTTCCTCTACCTCATCCATATGACAAAATCACAGGCCAACTGTATTGTAGTACAGACTAATTGCTTGCAGAATATTTCTGTGGCCTCAGAACCTTAAGGCATTATGGGTCACAGGGTCCCTAGGATAGAGCAGTGCTTAAAGGGTGCTCATCCTTCTGAAGAGCTGATGTTACTTCAAAACTTGCCTTTACCTTGTAATTGAGGAAGCAAAGTATTTCCCTTGTCTCCAATGAAACCCTCTTTTCTGGCAACTTTTGTAATTTTCCCATTCGATGGTCGGAATTGGTTCAGACTTAACTTTATCATGTATCTGTGATGTTCCCAGTGAAGCTGAAATGGAGGTGTCACTTTTAATCACTTAGCAGATGTAGAAAAGTTCTTCCAGGAGAATTTTCTAGTTTCGTTCTTCATATAACTCCTTTCCATCCAATTGAGACAATAACAAAGATAACTGCAAGGCGCAATAAACATTTTAAAAAGCCTACTGTGAGCCAGACATTGTGGTAGACATTGGAGATACTCCCTGTCAGTCTGTCCAGATACATTCATTTCAGTTCAAATTGAGAAATCTCCAATCATCTACTGTGGGTCAATGGAAAGGCTGTTGTTTCTAGAGTTGTAGAAAATCTGGCTTCACATCCAAGCTCCCAGTGGGATGTTAGGCAAGATAATTTATCTCTCTGAGTCCCAGTATTCTTATTTATAAAATGAAGCAATTGGTCTAGATGGCTTCTAAAGTGTCTTCTAAGTCTCAAGCTAAAATCATGGGATCTTATTTGTTCCTCCCCTTGCCCAGCTGAATCGGAGATACAGAGGTGGATGAGGAGACCCCTGTCTACCTGGCATCAGTATATTGAGGAGATCCTTACACAGGGTAACTCTTGTGAATAACACATTTGTCTAGTTCTTTAAGGCTTGTCAAGTGCTTTTCTTTTTTTAATTTTATTTTCTTTTTATTATTATTATTATTATTTTTTTACGGGGCAATGGGGATTAAGTGACTTGCCCAGGGTCACACAGCTAGCAAGTGTCAAGTGTCTGAGGCTGGATTTGAACTCAGGTACTCCTGAATCCAGGGCCGGTGCTTTATCCACTGCGCCCCCTAGCTGCCCCCTGTCAAGTGCTTTTCTGACAGAAGTACCTGTGACACCAGTAGGATGCATATCACTGTCAGCATTTTATAGGTGAAGAAATTGCTTCTATAAGAAATTAGGCAATTTCCCATGATCATGTGGCTCACAAGTGTCCAAAGCCAAATATGAATTCAGGGTTTCCTTACTTCATTGCACTACATTGCTTCTATTTGGGATTTTGGAATATAATGATCTACTTGAGCTAGGTGGAGCAAAGTTGGGGAGCCAGCTAAAAGATCTAACAAGAAAAGTTAGAAGCAACATGATATGGTAGGAAGAATACTATATTCATTGAACTAACCCTTAATTCTTGGTGTCTATTATTCTATAGCTTTCCCTGATCCCTTTCTTGTAGTCCTGGGATGCTGAGATCCCAGTAAGGATCCTTGATTGATCACAATGAGCAGATGAAATGGCAGGCAACAACTCTGTGCTTTTTGGAGAGGTGAAATATCATAAGGCCTTATCATCTGTCTTGCCACTGTCCTAAGGTGGTTCAGGTCTTTCCCAGCTCCACACTATCCCAACCCCTGTGTATTGTTACCTTACTTGCTGATATAACCTAAGTACCCATGGACCTTGTTGCCTGCCTAGTCATTGCACCATTAGGACTTCTGAACCTTTCCATCTACTGTGTGGCTGACTTTCTTTTAATTTGTTGTCTCCCCTAAAAACAAATATGAGCTTCCTAAGATCAAGGACTGTCCCCAGGGCTTAGCACAGTATTTGGCACATAGTAAATAATTAATAAATGCCTTTTTATTCATTCATTTAGGAGGCTCTCCAATGATTTATATTCGGTGTAGTAACACCATGCTATCAACAAAATAGTGCAACTGGAAGACCTCTTCAACACGGACTGTGTGTTAGATCTTTATCACAGTAAGCGTGCGCCTCTTGGTTTCATCTCTCCCTTGATAAAAAGAATGAGAAGATTGTTAAGCAAGGTCTTCTCTGTTACATCTTTCTAAGAATCTTATATAATTTGTACGTATATATGTATATGAAGAGAGAGAGAGAGAGAGAGAGAGAGAGAGAGAGAGAATGAATGAGAATGTTGTTGGAGGAAAACCTTTCAACGCCAATTTGCTCCACTGAACCCAATGCTTAATCAGGGATTCCTTCAGTGCATAGGTTGATTATTCTCATGCACAGTGTGTATATATATATATATATATATATATATATATATTTGGTGAGGCAATTGGGGTTAAGTGACTTGCCTAGGGTCACATAGCTAGTAAGTGTTAAGTATCTGAGGCCGGATTTGAACTCAGGTCCTCCTGAAATCAGGGCCAGTGCTCCCACCTAGCTGCCCCCACAGTTTATATTAATGGGAAGTAGGTATATGAGTTGACATCTATGGTTATTTTCTTGGTCTCTTTTTTGGCAGGAGAAGTAATAAAATCTGACATTTTCCCCCAGCTTTTGGAATCTTTCTGTCCTTGAAAATCAATCCCTCTGTGCTCTTAAAATTTTGTTGTCTCCAACATGGTCCTCATCTATAATCACTAGGACTAATCTGTTGTCTTTTCCCATATTTTTTTTTTCTTCACTATCATTTCTAATTTCCCTTTAAGTATATCTGTGATTGATCTTAGAGTTCAAATATGGTGCCTCTGTCTTCCTTGATGGTGAAAAGAGTTTGTTACATTTTTTCAGATCTTTTCTATATTTCATATACATGTTGACCTCCTATTTTCATTCTCTAGTGCCTGAAGGATGATCTTACTGTGGTAGATCTCTAGTTGTTTTCTTTAAACATTTTCCCCTTTCCACTTTTTCTCGTATTGATCATAGAATTCTGATTTTTTTTTAGAAAAGAATTTAAAAATGAGCTTATATTCTGAAATAATCTTCTTCTTGACTACTACATTTTCCATTTATTAAGTCCAGTGTCTTTTTTTTTTTTTTTTGTGGGGCAATGGGGGTTAAGTGACTTGCCCAGGGTCACACAGCTAGTAAGTGTCAAGTGTCTGAGGCTGGATTTGAACTCAGGTCCTCCTGAATCCAGGGCCGGTGCTTTATCCACTGTACCACCTAGCTGCCCCCAAGTCCAGTGTCTTTTAAGGTAGTTTTAAGGTCCTTTTTTCTCTTCGTCCAGGCCATTGTTTTGTTTTGTTTTGTTTTATTGGTTATACTACTGTATGAAATTGTTGTAATTGGGATTGGTGTCTTTTCCTCCATTTATTTTCTATCTTTTTGCATCAATAACTTGTTTAAATAAGTCAGTTCATAAGTGTTTTAGTCATATTCTGTATCTTTTTTGTTTTTATTTTTATTCTGTCTTATAGATTCCCACTACATTTAATCTTTGCCCTAACAAGTCAGTGGTTTCCATTTGAAGAGGAACAAATAATGTCTGAGTTTTTCTTCACACCTTTATTATCTTCCTTTCTTTCTTGAAAATTGGTCACTCACTGACAGCTGATTCAAGATTAACTCCCACATCAGAAACAAGTCCTTTCCTGTCTGTTATAATATAAACTATTCCTTTTGTGTAATATTACTCTGTCCAGTGCTTTCCAATTACTTTCTTAAAGAAAGAATTCATGATGAATAGGTTTGAGGTTTCTAAATTATCTACAAGGATTTGACCTCTTTCACTCCTTATTTCTGAACCATGTTCTATAATTTAGTTTTTGCTGTTCTCACTTATTTGCACCTTTGGATTGATGTCACTGAGTCTAAATGTTAATTTAATTTGGAGGGTCTGCTTTATTAATTTCTTCATAGAATTTCTGTCTTCATCTTCTGCAACAGATGTTGGTGCATAAGCAGTAATTATTTTCATGGTGGTCTTTCTGCAAAACACTTTTCTTAAGCACTGCAATATGAGATAACCATATGTCCCATGAAATTGTGTTTTTGTTATTTTTGTTGTTGCCTTTGGACATAAGGCTGAATCAACTCCTCCAGCTTCTTTATTTGCCTATCCAAAGAGAAGCTGTGAGGCATCCTTCCATTTAATTGCATCTACCTTCTGTCTCCCTGTTTCATTTATGCTGAAAGTGCAAGAGTGTATGATTTGGTCTCTCTAGTAGTATGTCTAGCCATGGGTTGTTGGACAAAGATCCAATTTAAAGATAACCTCATGACTGTGGTATTTTGAAGCATCCTCCAACTTCACTCCCTCCAACCCATCTACTCTTCCATGTCACTTCAGAATCATATGGAGACCACATAAGACTGAGCTTTGTTTGTCTCATGGGTTGCCATGGCCACATGGTATGAAGTAATTAATTATCAAGAAGCCAACATCTGTTGATGAACCTCTGTACTTAGCTATGCTAATTCTTGAAAAAGTCTCTTTCTGGAACTATACTCAACTATTTGTCAGCATGGTAGAAACTGCTGGGGTTTTCATGCCTGTGCTGTGACCAACAAGAACCAAATTCCACATCTATTCCATGATGAGGCATTGAAGACTTTGTAAAGGTTCTTGTCCATAATAGGAATTTAGTAAATTCTTATTGGATAATTGCTGTATGAATAATGAAGTTGGCTTCTCCTTGCAGTAGACCTTCTAGAAAAGGCTGTATACCTGTCAGGTATGTTGGAGAAGGGATTCTTGATCAGTTACAGGTTGTACGAGATGTTCTTTGAGGTTCTTTCAAACTCTGAGATACCGTGATTCTGGAATTCCTCAGAATTAACAACAGAAAAAGCTGATTTCTTCACATTCCATGTCTTCAGAACTCTCTAACCAGTAATTCGACTTAGCGCTATACACTAATAATTGTTTTAATAATAATAATAATAATAACTAGCATTTATATAACACTGTTATCTCATGTTATCCTCACAACAACACTGGGAAGTAGATACTATTCTTATTATCCACCTTTTATACATGATGAAACTAGGGCATAGATAAGTTACATGACTTACTCTGAGTTGTACTGCTGTGTCAGTGGCAGAATTTGAACTCAGGTCTTTTGGATTTCAAATCCTACATTCTATCCACTGTTCTTCCTAACTGCTTTATATAATAATCTTGATGCTCTGAGGAAGGATTATCTATCTATCTATCTATCTATCTATCTATCTATCTATCTATCTATCTATCTAGTTAACTTTAGTATGGTTTTGGTCTTGTGCATTTTCTTGTATTCTACATTGAAAATTAATAGCACATTTGTAGAATATTAAATTTAAAATCAAACCAAATCTAGATGTATTTGGAAATTGCCTATTGAAGAAGTGTTTGAAGACTGAGAATATTTCTAGACTTTAGCAAATAAGAACAGTTTTATTCTATCTAGAATCTTCTGCTGATTACTTGAATGAATTGGTTGGTTTTCCATTTGCTACTTGAATACTAATCAAAAAGCTTATTTATTGGTTTAGGTTTTTGTTCAGTCATTTTCCATTGTGTCCAATGCCTTATGACCCTATTTGGGGTTTTCTTATCAAAGATACTAGAATGGTTTGCTGTTTCTTTCTCGAGCTCATTTTACAGATGAGGAACTGAGGCAAATAGGATTAAGTGACTTGCCCAGGGTCCCATAGCCAGTAAGTGCCTGAGGCCATATTTGAATTAGGGAAGATGAGTCTTCCTGACTCCTGGCCCTAGCCCCTGTGCCAGCTACTTGTCTATTGATATAAAACTCTCTCCTAATTGGTGGAGATCAGGTTTCTGAGCCTGCATGAAAGTGGGGCATTGGTCTTCATCAATAAGGGAAGAATTCTATACCAATGGGCTTTGAGACTGGGATTTTTTGCTAGTCATCCATTTTTGAAGACATTTAATATAGAAGTCACTTTTCTTAGTCAAGAGAGCAAGCTTTAACTGGTCATAGGGGAAAGGAATCCCTTTCCCAAGATTGTTTTATTGCCTAAAATCATAATCTTTCCTTGCTAAGTCTTAGAACACGAGGAACAATCTTCCCCCTCAACTTCCCCCCTACACAACTCATAAATCCATTAATTAGAATATTTTAAATAACTAATGTCAACTGTAAAACATCAGGATGAAAACAGCATATGTCTTTCTTATCTATATTGCACTCAATAGAGATTTAGAATCTACGATTTAAAGCCCTTTCAGGCATCAGAGACCCAGAGCTCAAGAAAATCTCAGGGGGATTTATGCTGATCTACACATGAAGAAGTTATATTACCCTGTTGATGGTGTCCACTATGAGTTCATGTAACTAATTTAGTGAGGCAGAGTGATTCAATGTTAAGTATGAATTTAGAGAGGGAGCACTGGAGTTCAAATTCTATCCCTGCTAATTACTACTTGTGTCACATCTGGCAAGACTTTCAATCTGAGCGTCCATTTCTCATCAGTAAAATGAGGGGGTTATTCTAGCTGGAATCTAAATGAAATTCCCTTTAGCTCAAAAATCTATGATCCTATTACCCTAATCTCAACTAGACCCTCACTCACCGCTACCCATTCAGTGGAAAATTTATTATCCCTTCATATTTTATATATTCCATATTTCTTAAAAATTATTACAAATTTTGTTTCCCTTCAACCCTACCCCCACCCTGCATGACCCTTAGACCTCTTGTTTTTCAGCAGATGCCATCTCCTACTTTACTGAGAACATAGAGGCCGTCCACTGTGAACTAAGAAGTGATCATTCTCTTTGCAAAGGCTAACCACCTCACCTGTCTTCCTAATCCTTTCCTATTCTCTCTCCTCCAGATCTTCTCTCTGCTTGTTTCTCTGTCTCTATCTCAACTTCCTTATGTTTCTATTTCTTGCTCTCTAGTCTCTCTCTATGTTATTCTAGCTCTTTCCCCAATGTGAACAAAATACTCAGCTCTACATTTTCCTTTCAAAAACTTTCACTTGGCCTTGCCATCCTTTCAAGTCATCATCCTAAATATAATTTTCTCTTTGACTAAGAGGTTCCTAGAAACATCATCTATACTTACTACCATCTTACCTTACCACCTCCTAATTGTTCAGTTATATGCAATCTGCCCTCTAAACCAACCACTCTACTAAAATGGATCTCTCCAAGGTTACCAAATGATATACTAATTGCTAAGTCTGAATGGTCCTTTCCCAGTCCTCATTTCCTTTGACCTCTGGGCTTCTCTTGATACGGTTGATTACTTCATCATCTTGGATATTCTCTTTTCCTTTGGCCCCTGTTCCATTACTCTTTCTTGGGACTAAAGGTACCTATTTTATCATTCCTTTTCTTCCTATGCTGGATAGTCATTCCTTTCCTTTTCCCTTAGCATGTATGCCCCACTCACAGGACTCTATTTTCTCTTCCTTCCCCTCCCTTCTCCTCCCCTCCCCTCTTTTTTTTCCTTTCTCTCATTTTTATCTTTTGGAGATCTCTTTGGTTCAAGTGTTATTTATATGTAGTTGAATCACAAATTTATATATCTAAACCTGTTTTCTTTTCTTTTCCTTTTCCTTTTTTTTTTTTTTTGCCTCCTCAATTCCCTGCTTTCTAGATGTTTGGTTGACTTCTGAAACTCAGCATGACTAAAGTAAAACTGAACAACGTCTTTCACATTATTACAATTCAGTAAGCACTTTATAGATGTTTGCTAACTTGAATTTAATTGTCCACCCTCCAAACTTTCCTATTTCTGTTGAGAGTACCACTATTTCCCAATCACACAAGCTCCATGACCTCTGAGTCATCTTTGATTCTTTCCTCTTCCACATTAGCATTGGTTTTTAGCTCCACAATATCTCTGTCATCCATCTTGTTCTCTTCACCCACATGGCCATCACATAGTCACGCACTGAAGTCATCTGAAATACTATAACAATCCCTTGATTGGTCTCCATGCTCCTGGCCTCTCCCCCTTCTTCACACCCTTCTGCATAATCTATGAAAATCAGCTTTCAAAGCCACATGTCTGACCACATTGCTTCTTCTGTAATTTTGTATTTCCTATAGGATAACATAAAAAATCTTTAGCCTGGCACTTAAGACTCTCTAATCCAGCTTCCACTTATCTTTCCAGCTTTATTTAAATTATTACTCTTCTTCATGTTATCTTCAAGATAACTACTAGCCTTCCTCCATGTTCAACACTTCATGTCCAACCTCCATGTCTTTTCATGACCCATGACCAGAACACTCTCATGTATTTTTCTTCAAGGCTAAACACACATGTTGCCTTCTCCCATTAAACATCCCCTGATTTCCCTAGCAGATAGATTGCTCTTCATCTTCCTCAATTTTCTTTTTACTATATTTGTATCCTTCCCTCTTCTACCCCTTTATCAGCAGAATATATGCACCTTGAAATCAGAACATTTTTGTCTTTGTCTTCCAAGGGCCTGGCACATGATAGTCACTTTATTAATATTTGTGGAATTGAATTGAAATTGATGGTCACTGATGACTTGTGATTAAGTTTTTAAAGATCTTGATCCATAGAGATTTCACCAATCCTTTTCCATTCTGGTACTGAATTAAGCCTTTGGCCAAAAAATGCCATATGTGTAGCCCAAACACCTCTTGTTAAAATTTAAGTTCTTAGTCAGTCTTCTATGCAGGTGGATGATAAGTGATTTCATGTCACCAGAAAAAATGCCTCAAGGACACATACAGTGAAGACTAATATTAAAAGATTAGGGGCAGCTAGGTGGCACGGGGCAGCTAGGTGGCGCAGTGGATAGAGCACCGGCCCTGGATTCAGGAGGACCTGAGTTCAAATCCGGCCTCAGACACTTAACACTTACTAGCTGTGTGACCCTGGGCAAGTCACTTAACCCCAATTGCCTCACTAAAAAAAAAAAAAAAAGATTAGGCACTTTCATAGAAGGCTGGGAAAGGAAAATTGTGTGGTTTTAAAACATTTTTTTTCAATTAGCAAGAATTTATTTCCTCTGTCTCATTGTCTCTCCCACTGGAAGAAAAGAATATATATATATATACACACACATACATATACATATACATATATATATATATACACACACACACACAAAATATATATAGTCAAGCAAAACAAATTCCTATATTAGTTACATCCTAAATTTTGTGTTTTATTCTATATATTTAGTCCATTTTATTTATATCAGGAGCTGGGTGACATTCTTTATCACCAATTCTCTATATTCAGAGGTGATCATTGCTTGATTCTTTTTCAGAAAGACCCTAAGACAATAAAGCAGAACTGTAGGCAATCTCTATAGTAGTGACTACACTCGTAATCCAAAGAGGTGGCATATATATTGTTTGTGGTGTGAGGTGCTATGCAACCTATGTTAAATTTCTATTACTACTTGTTGGAGAAATTCAGTATTTCTCTATTTTCATCCACTTTTTCCATAAAAGTATTTTATTATTTTCCAGTTACATGTGGAGATAGTTTGCAACATTTGTTTTTATAAGATTTCTAGTTTCAAATTTTTCTCCCTCCCTCCCCCCGCTAAGACAACAAGCAATCTGATATAGGTTATATATGTACAACCACATTAAACGTATTTCTGCATTAGTCATGCTGTGCAAGGAGAATCAGAGCAAAAAGGAGAAACCTCAAAAAAGAAAAAAAAAACAACAAAAACAATAGAAATTTTCATCCACTTTTAAGTGTAAGGTAGCTTTAGTCCCTGATTCTCTCAATCTTCTGGTTCTACATATGTCTATGTGTATGTATATGCATATGTCTATGTGTATCTATTTGTATGTGCATGTATATGTGTATACATACCTATATATGTATATATGTGTATATGCTCACATATGAAAAGCCTCAGGAGGTAAGTGACCTTTGAGCTATGCTTCAAAGGAAATTAGGAATGTTAAGAGGTGAAGGAGAAGATGGAGTGTAATTCAAGCATGGGGGACAATTTCAATAAAGTCACCAATAATGAGATGGAACATAGTACATAAAGAACCACACGCTGGCCAGTTTGGCTAGATCATTGATTGGACAAAGGGTTGTGATGTATAGTATGTATAATAAGCCTTGGAAAGACCTTTGTGAAATGAATTTTCCGAAAATGAAAGACTTGGGCAGGAAGATCAGTTAGCATGCCATTGCAAGAGTCCAGGCAAGACATAAGGGCCTAAACTAGGCTCGTGGCCATAAGATTGGAATAAAGGGGGGCAGATGTGCATGTTGTTGAGGTGGATTTGACAAGGCAGCGCCTGATTGGAGAGATGGAGCAACTTTGCAAATTAGTGGGTTTGTTATTATGAGTAACTTGAGCACCTTTAAGTGTACTTGGATTTCATGAAAAATTTGAAGTAGTGTAGAACTGCTATTCTTTGAGAGGGGAAATGAGGAACCCAAGAAGGGAAAAATGAGCACAAAATAGTCTCACCAGAATAATAAAACAACTTCTCTCTTCCAAATACTACATGTAAGACATTTAAAAATGTTTTCCATATTTTCAAAGGCCATTTAAAACTTTTCATGCAGACTATTACCAGATAATGTGTAATAGGATATTTACCATATCTTTTTTTTTGCTAGAAATGGAAAATTTCACTAAATGTACTGAAGAATCTATGAGAAATCATTCCTGCCTAGAGGAGTATCTTTTTTTCCTCCATCTCTGAAGCTTATTATTGTGGGCTTTCCATAGTTGAAGCCTGAATCCTACACTGATAAACTATGTCTGTGGTAGAAGAAGGTGACAGCTTAATCATCTTGTTGAAACCTCAAGATTAGCAAGGAAAGATCTACTATAAAGTCCTTAAAACCCTTTTCTCTCTATCTCTCTCTGTTTCTATTACTCAGTGACTCCTAAAATAACTACTACAAGGAAGGACATCTAAAAGCATTCATAATACCAGGATAATCCCATTAATAAGACATTAAACTGGGGCAGCTAGGTGGCACAGTGGATAGAGCACCGGCCCTGGAGTCAGGAGGACCTGAGTTCAAATCTGGCCTCAGACACTTAACACTTACTAGCTGTGTGACCCTGGGCAAGTCACTTAACCCCCAATTGCCTCACTAAAAACAAACAAACAAACAAAAAGAAGACGTTCAAGTAAGCATTAGAGTGATACAATAATTTTACCATGATTTTTAACTACTCCAAAAAACACAGAAATGAATGCCCAAACATGACAAGTCACCACAACTGCCATTGGGTAACTTCATCTTTATCCTTTATCTCTTGCTCTAAATATCATAGAGGGCTACATTGTCTGAAACTGAGCTCAGCATCCCTTCTGAAAAGTTTATTCCTCTTTCTAACTTCTCTACTTCAGGATTATTTTTACGTCACAGTGATATTTGATTTCTTCTTTTCCCTCATCTTAATCAACCACTTGCTATTTCTTGTCCCTTTTATATGAATACTCCAATGGTGTAGCCAACTCATAAAGTAGGAATTCCCTGTACCAATATGCATCCCGTAGACATGATCTACAAAGTTGTTATGAGGTCTCACTGAGGTTAAGTGACTTGCCCAGGGTTATATAGCTAGTAAGTGTCAGAAGCAGGATTTGAACCTAGATCTTCTTGGTTCTAAGGTCACCATTCTACCCTCTACACCATACTTCCTATGCACTATCTTTCACATCTTTATTTTTCTATTTCTATCCCTTAAGTTTTCATTACCTCTTCTGTGAATTACTGAAGTAGCTTCCTCACTGTTTTCCCTGCTACTCTCTCCTCTTCTTAATATCTCCTCTGCTACTAACTCCTCTGCTAGTATCTTCTCTTCTCAACTCTGAGATAATATTTATAAGGCACTTAGCACAGTGGTAAATGTTACTGAAACAATTTTGTGCTACCTACCAAATGACATCCCCTGTTTTCAGTCTGAAATCCCAGGACCTCCACAAAGGGATTCCAGTTTAACTTTCAGGTGTTATGTAAAGTAGGTACTCTAAGCTTCAGCCAAGTTGTAGTATGCTCTATTCCCTGAGTCGGCCCTCTTGGTTATATTACCCCATCTCTACCTCCTGACATTCTACCAGTGCCTCAAGATCAACACTTTGTCCCTTTCACCTATACTACACTGATCATAAGCCCTATGATCCCAGAGGGCATAGCAGAAAGAGCACTCGACTTAGAGTTAGGAAGATGTGGGTTAAAATTTGGCCCTGGAAACTTACATTTGTGTGACCCTGGGTAAGTTACTTTTCTTTATCGACCTCAGTTTCCTCAACTGTAAAATGAGGATATTAATAGAATCTATCTCATAGAATTGCTGTAAGTATCAAAGGAGATAACATGTAAAATTCTGTTTACCCCTGGAAAAGTCACATCCATCTAGTGAAGATTATAATACTCTAGGATTGTTTTGAGGATCAAAAGAGATATAGGACTTTGAAAATCTTAAAGTGACATCATTATCATCATCAATGGCAATAATTAGTATTTATAAAGCACCTACTATGTACCAGAAAAAGCAGCTAGGTAGCTCAGTGGAGAGAGCACTCAGGAAGACCTGAGTTCAAATGCAGCTTCAGACACTTACCAGCTATGTCACCCTGGACAAATCACTTAGCCTCTATTTGCCTTTATCTCCCGGCAAACCACTCCATTCTCCTTGCCAAGAAAACCCCACAGACATTACTGGTATTCTATAGTGCCCAGGATTATAAAGAGTTGGACACAATTGAACAAATGGACCAAGAACTGTGTTAAGCACTTCACAAATATCTTATTTTATCCTCACAACATAAATGCAAGTTATTGATCCCCATCTATGTATCTCCTATAGCAACAAATGCAGAGCTTACACCTAGTAGTGATTTAGTAAGGTGTTTGTTTTATTTTTGCAATCTCTGGTAGAAATCATATTGGTTGGACAAATGCTTTCTCTCTAATCTTTGATTTTCTTCCTGTGCATAATTTTATATACACATACATACATACACACACACACACACACATATATATTGAATAACAGGAATCACCACTGTGTATATTTGGTCAGGCAAGTTTTCTAGGACTCACTGACTTTTTCTGTAATACTTTCCTGCATATTTAGTCACGAAATGGGAACTCCTTCCCAACATTTTATTAATTCATACAGCTCCAAGTTAGGGATAACTGAACTAGTAAACACTACCAGTGTTTTAGGCCACTGTAAAGATCACAAAATGGGTACCTTTATTAGAGGATTATTAAGAAGGTGGAAACCAAGGAGGCAATGGGTGGGGTGTAAGAGATATTAAGTGATTCCAGGGAAGGAAATATCATGCAACTATGACATTCAAAATACCAGTATCCTTTACCAGAAATGACTCAATTAAATTCTAACTTTAATCTTCTATGTAAGCACCTACTGTAGAGTTTCAAGTAAGGGCACAGTGGTTTCAAGATTACATTGAATTGAATGCAAAGAAACTAGAAGGACAAAAGAGAGAAGCATAGAGAGAGAGAGAGAGAGAGAGAGAGAGAGAGAGAGAGAGAGAGAGAGAGAAGCATAGTGAAAAGAGATCTGTGCCAGAGGTCAGGAGGAACTTTGGATTTGCCAGTGGCTCTTGGAGTTTGGGCTACTTGAACTTTCTTTGTGTTATTTTCATTTTCTTCATTTCAAAAATGGGGGTAGGAGGGGCAGCTAGGTGGTGCAGTGGATAAAGCACCAGCCCTGGATTCAGGAGGACCTGAGTTTAAATCTGGTCTCAGACACTTGACACTCACTAGCTGTGTGACCCTGAGCAAGTCACTTAACCCTCATTGCCCCACAAAAAAACCAAAACAAAACAAAAATGGGGGTAGGAGTGGGGATTGCTAAATGAAATGACCTTTAGGGTTCCTTCTGGCTCTAAGGTTCTGCTATACTAGCGATAAGGGTAGAGATAGGGTAGGGGTAGCGATAGGGTTAGAAAGAAGACAGCTAGGTGGCATAGTGGATAGAGCACTGGGCTTGGAATAAGGAATCTTCCTGAGTTCAAATCTAGTCTCAGACACTTACTAGTTGTGTGACCCTGGGCAAGTCACTTAACTCTGTTTGCCTCAGTTCTTCACCTCTAAAATGAGCTGGAGAAGGAAACAACAAATCAGTATGCTTGTCAAGAAAACCACAGATGGGGTCACAAAGAGTGATCGAAATGACTCAACAATAACAAAAGGATTAAAGACAGGGATAGAAATAGAACTAGAAATAAGATGAGGGATAAGAATTATACCTATGATTTAATTGGTGTAGAGAACATCCAGGTAAGGCAATTCCTTCAACCAGCACAGGTTCCTTCTCTGCAACTTTTGGTCTTTGAGAATAGCCAAGGACAGCAAGAAAGTAAGTGACTTGTTTAAGGTCACAAATCAGTATGTATTGTAGGTAGTACGTGAACCTAGATCTTTCTGTTTTCAAGACCATATCTATCTTTAGTTATCACCATTATAATAATGCATATTTAAAGTGCAGAGGAATACTTTTATATTTTCAAGGTCATTTTTTGGAAGATTTTCTTTTTAGGCGAGAGAAGGTACATGTGTGTGCTTATGGGCTTCCCCTGGGGCAAAGTGAATATTGTTCTTAACAGTGTCCTGGCAATATCACAAGGAACATGAAAAGGGTAAAGCATAGTGTGTGTATGTGTGTGTGTGTGTGTGTGTGTGTGTGTGTGTGTGTGTGTGTGGTGGGGGGAGCAGTAAGAAGAGAAGAGAGATAAAAGAGTGACTGTTGCCAGCTCCATTTTCTTAGTGTGAGCTTGAACAATTATCATTCACATTTCTATAGTGCTTGAAGTTTATAAAATAAGGGCATTATTAGCCCCAATTTACTGATGAGCTTGGAAAGTGGTTCTATGCCACCATATGACTTGGACTCATTCCAGGACTTTGTGAATGAACAGAGTCAAGAGATGAATGAGATAGCTCAGGGAACAGCAAATACTCCAGTTTAAGAAAAGATGGGTAGTGTGTGTAGCAGAGGGTTAAATGTGAGATAGTTACATGGCACAGTAGATAGAGTGCTGGACAACAGGTAAAATTACCTGAATCCAAATACCAATTCAGCTACTAGCTGTATGATTCTGGAAAAGTTCATTTCCCTGCCTCAGTTTACTCATCTGTGAAAAAAAGTGATAATAGTATTTATCTCACAGAATTGTGAGATAACATATGTAAACTACTTTGTAGACCTCAAAGTACCATTTGAATAATAATAATAACTATGTCACAAAAATAATGTTTATATTTATCTAATTTTAATGATTTCCCAAACCCATAATGCTATGATAGTCTTTCCTCTTTGGACTAACTTTTAACTCTGAGTCCTTTTCAAGTTCATTATTCAGATTCTTCACCTATTTCACTTTTATCAGTGGCTTTGAGAGCCCTTAGTAAAGGGTTAACAATACCAGTGATGGAAATGCTTTGTAAACCTTTAAGTGCTAGATACTTTTGAATAACTATCATTATAAACTATATTATTACATCCGTTTAAAAACAAATCTGGTTGTATGATTTTGTGTCCCATAGAGATTATGGTTTTGAAAATGGTCTAAGATCATAATGGGGAGGGCATGGAGAAAGGAAATTTACAGAGACTTCTCAGATATGAGGAAAGAGTCTATAACAAAACCTTATGAAGTCATAACTGGTAGCATTCAAGGCTGTACGGGTTTGGGTTTGAGTAAAATTCATGCTCTTGCCAAAATAATTCATAATTTCATGGCTCCATTTTAACGTTTTGAAACTGCTCCTTTCTGTTATTGTTTAACTAACAGCAACTTCCACAATGAACTTCAAGTTCTATTACAAAATGTTGATTGAAATATCAGTCCAGACATCAGTCTTAGATATTTCAAAGTGAATTGTGTGGGTTAATTTGAACATTGAAACAAGAGATATTTTTTAATATTTTAAATATTTCTTTAGTGTATTCCTATCCTTCACTTGGTCCCTTATCCATCCTGCCCCCAACAAATAATTTCTAGAATAATATTCTAAAGAACTATTCCTTATTTCCCCATGAGATCCTAATAAATTGACTAAGATAATAACTTGGTCTTCCTTATGAAATAGTCAATGAGCACCATAGCAGTTATTCATTGAGTTAATTTCATTTAAGTTTTGTTAAGTTCACTTCATTTCAGTATAATGGCTTATATATTAAAGCAGCAATTATCGCTATGAATGTATCCTCAAAGATCCCATATCCATACATACTCACACATACAATTCTAACAAAATGAAACCCTTTCCATTTCTCTACTATTAGAAGGTATGGGCAAGGCCTTGCTTGTGCTGTGGGAACAAAATATGTCATATTTTATTTGGAACAAGATTACAAATAGTTACATTTTTTCAGATCTATATTTTAGAGAAAATACAAGTAAGGAGCCATAAATCAGGGAGAAAATCATTGTAAAAACCTCATAGCATTAAAAGCTTTGCTTTTTTGAGCTATGCTATCACCATAAATATTTGATAGGGTCTTTCTGTTGTATTTCATTTCGTCAATTACATTATAACAAAATGTCATTTTCATAGTATACACATACCACCCCACCTAATATCATTAGCTGGTTGTATGAAAATATTTCTGGTGAAACAATGTTACAGGCAACAATTATTTTCCCTGGAAAAGTGTCCTAAATAGGATGAATGCCTTGGCGGTTTGGTGTCAAGACTTTATGGTTTGCTGTTGTTCAGTGATTTCACTTGTGTCTGACTTCATAACCACATTTGGGATTTTCTTGGCAAAGATACTGGAGTGGATTGGTATTTCCTTCTCCAGCTCATTTTACAGATGAGGAAACTGAGGCAAACAGTGACTGAACTCAGGTCCTCTGTGCCATTTAGCTGCCCTATAATGTTACAGTCAAACATCTTTTGAGAGGACATTCTTATGTGCAGTAATATAGTGAAAACTTATTTAACAAATTTCTCGGGAATAAAAGTCCATAATAAAAATTTAGCTATATCAAAACAAGTAAACAGACCACAAATCCTTTTCCTAAATTGTAGTAAAATTGCTCACAGTTACCGAAGCAGAGTGCTCAAAGCTCCCAACTTCTGTATCTCTCCAAGCTAAGGTGAACAGGACCCACTTCATGCAAAGTTGTGAATCCTCAAAACTTTGCTACTTCTCTGGTATGTTTCATGTCTCATCTTTCTCCACATTTCTCTTTGGGTGGTGACTTTCCTCCCCTTTTCAATGCTTTTCTGCACTCTTTATCTTCTCTCATTCAATCAATGCAAAGATGAACAGAATAATAATATAAACAGCACAACATAGTGGAATGAACAATAAAGCCAACCAATGAGTATTTCTTAAGAACTTGCTATGTGTAAAGCACAGTACTAAGTCTTTGGATATAAATACAGTCATTCTCAATGAGCTTATATTCTACTGCAGGCAGAAAACCAAACTGTGAGTCTGCAACTAGCTACTCATGTGGCATCAAACAAGGTCTTTTTTCCCCCCTGAGGTAACATAGGTAGAAAGGTCATTCTGATCAGAAGACTTAGGTTTGAATATTGGTTTTGATTCTTTTGAATTGCCATTTTGTGTGTGTGTGTGTGTGTGGGGGGGAATATAGAGAAGTAGGCTAGGAAATAGTATAATTAATGGGATTTGGACCTGGCTGAATAACCACATTTAAAGAGTGATCTTTAGTGGTTGATATCTGGGAAATGAATATTTTTCCTGGCCAGAGAAATCAAGCTTAGCTGTTGACAGATGTGTATAATCAAGGCAGGGATGTCAGCAAGGTGGGTGGAAAATGATGACCTTTCCTTCTTAGCTTATCTTTTACTCTGAATTCATTTGCATCCTAACCAGAGTGGGATATTGGGAATATAAAACCCAGCCCAGGAATAAGGAGGGAAAACAGACTTTATTTTAATTTGAGAGCACTCTGCTTGGTTTTAGTTAGATGAATATGGTGGCTATGAATAAAGATCTGCCAGACTAAAGACCTTATGAGGGCTAGGTTGTAGCCTTTATACTATATCAGACTAGAGCTGACATGGCTTGGGTGGTCTTTAAGAGGTGAGTTCATAAATCGGTAGAAAGGAATGCTCTGCAGAGACTGTGCTTTGTGGACACCGCAGTACATTCGACTGAATCTGAATGCTCAGAAGTCACCAGAAGACTAGTAGTTAATAACAGAGCAAGATAATATAACCAGAAAATACCACTAGTACTGAAACATTGGAAGTATACATTGGTCCTCCACATGTGTCCTGATTACATGTGTTCCTATCATGTGAGACCTCTATGCTTTCTTTCCCCACAGATGATGTTTGTATGTTATAGAGTATGCCTTTAGTTTTGGTGACTGGGGTTACTGTATTGTGATATTTCTTATTCTGTTAGCTCATTAAATGACTTTGATGAGAACTAAATGTCTTTGACTGATTAGAAAAGGGAAGCCCCTAGTGGGGGCTCCTGAGTTATAGTTTTGAGGAAATGTGAACCCATAGAAAACCTTGAGCCTAGGAGAGTTGTTCTGGTGGCCCCAAATGTCTTCACTGAAATCTTAGTTTTTAGTTGTCTTGTCCATATATGTATATATATATGTGTGTGTGTGTGTGTGTGTGTGTGTGTATGTATATATATATATGTGTGTGTGTGTGTATGTATATATATATATGTGTATATGTGTGTATGTATATATATATGTGTATATGTGTGTATACATATACATATACATAGACACATATATACATGTACACTTGGAAGGTCTCCAGTTGAATAGGGTCTGTAAATAGCTCTATTTTAACACCTTTTAAAATCAATTACTTGGATAAAAACATTTATACTTTTCAAATTTTCAGTTGATACAAAGCTGGGAACATTTCTAACATACTGGATCTAAAAGGAGCTTGACTTCCTTGAACAATGGGCTAAATTTATTAAGATGAAATTTGGCGAACATAAATGTATTTTGGGTTCCAAAGATCATCTTCAAAGGAAAAAAGGAGGCAACATAGTTAGGAAGGAGTTTGTTAGAAAACAATCTTTGGTTTTAGGGTACTACAATCTATCCATATGTTATTAGTGCATTGAGAAGGTAAAAAATGGGAATGGATCATGGGTTGCATTAGGAGAAGTGTAACTTCCTGGAACAATGGGGTAGTTGTTCTGCTGTTCTATAACCTGGTCAGACTCCATGTGGAATGTTGTGTTCAGTTCTGGGCGTAGTATTTTAGGTAGTGCATTAATAATCTGTAGTGAATGCAGAGAAGAGCAACCAAGGTGATAAAGGGTCTTGAGTTCATATCATATGAGAATTAGTTGAAAGAACTGGGGATGCTTAAACTGGAAAAGAGTAGACTAAGGTGGGGCATTAGAGTTGTCTCAGGATATCTGAAAGGTTATCACGTAGAAAAGGGATGGATGATGATGTTTGTTTTGTTTGGCCTTGGAAGGCAAAACCCAGATCAATGAATGGAGGTATCAAAGAAGCTCATTTAGCCTTGATTGTGGGGGCCAAGGCAAACAACAATTGACAAAATACTCACTAATTGTTAAATCTGCCCCAAAGTAGAATGGACTGCCTGGAGGTATGGGAGGTTCCTTCTCCTTGGAGGTCTGAATGACCACTTAACAGGCATGCTATAGTGAGGATTCCTTTCTTGTAAGGATTAGACTAATGGCCACTAAAGACACCTTCAACTCTAAAGAATCTGTGATTGGGTAACTTTGCATCTACCACTATTCAAAGGCAACTCAGCCTAATGCATCTCTGCCCTGCCCCTCTCCCTGTCTCTCTCCCTTTCTCTCTCCCTTCCTCTTTTCCTCTCTCTCCTCTCTTTATCTTCTTTCTCTTTCTCTCTTCCCTTTCTCTCTTTATCTCCTTTCTCTTTCTTGCTGACATTTGAAGCTTGATTTCTTCTGAACTGTGCTTATATTTATACATGTTACATTTCAGATCTGTCATGTTCAACCTAAATTTATTAAGTAGCAAAATAGTTTCTGCCAGTCTGGTTTCTGGCTTGAGGTTCCTTTGTCCTTGGGTTCATTTTTTCCATCCATAATGGTCCCACTCGATGTAACCACCCGATGCCTGCTGTGGGAAGATACACCCTCTGCCTGGCAAGTTCCTTAATAGTCTGTAAAAGAGATTTGAGGCTCCCAGTGTGTGTTGGTTAGGATGCCAGGGGTGAGACTAAGAAGGGGAGTTCTGGGAGAGAAGATCATGCTCGTCCAAATGAGAAGGCATCTTGTCACTCAGCTAGGAAGATTTTAATATAGGTTTCTTACCAACATATACAAGCTCCTGCCTCTCAACCAGCTTGACCATAGGTAAAAAAATACAAGTCAAATTTCCCCCCCAGGTTCCATGTGGTCTCAGAAAACATTATCTGCAGCAGATGTGTGTATACTGTTAATGCCACGTAGCACAAGGTTTTCCATTGCTCGGTGTCTTTCCAAGTCCCACTTGCATCTGCTTGCTGGATTAATATACTAGCTGTAATAAAACCGGCATGGATGTTGGCTAGCTTATGATTTGCTAAAGGTCCTTTATTGGCAACACGCTTCATTGTTTACCTAGGTGTGTGGCGATCTTCCTCTAAAAGCAAGCGCCGTCAGAGAAAGGCAGCAGCAAGGAAGGATTTGCAGTTTAGAAAGCAGTTCAGACGAGGCCCTGAGCAAGCCTTTGCCAAGTCACAGGTGCACACCACCTGAGAATGTGAAATCATATGCCCAGAGGGCAGGGGGAGGTGGGGTGGAGGCGATTTCTGAGTCCGCAATGATCCTATCACAAAGCTTAATTGTGCATCTGTTCTATATTTGGGTCTTTTTTTTTTCAATTAGGCCTATTGATATTTCTCACAGGTTAACATCCGTCTCCACAAAACAGAGAGCTAAAAAGAGGATTGAGGTAACAGAAGAGGAATGGGGAAGGCTTCTAACTCCCATGAGGAGCGTTTTCTAACATTAGGAAAGCTGCACTGATAAAAGAGGAGGCCATTTAGCCCCTGTTTTTCCCTCTTGCTCTGCTAATATTCTGTCTGCTGTCTGCCTCTACTCTTTTCCAGGACTAGCCTATCCCTGTTTTCCCTTTTTCTTTCTGGAAAGAGCCTTATTGACATCAAAGAGAATCACCGTTTAATGAATAGTAGGCTCACACTGGGTAGAGTATTTATCCTGGGTTTGTGGCAAATGAAAATGTCCTCATTTTGTGTCAAATGAAATATTTTTAAAAGAGTTTTTATTTTTCCTAACAATAGCCAGAGCTATTTCAGCCCATAAGACCTGAAGTTTCCTCTGATCTCTTAGGACCCTTGTTACAATTTCCCCAAAATAAAAGCTCTCTGTCTCTCTGTCTGGCTGTCTCTGTCTCTCTGCATTGAAATATGGGGGAAAAGGTCTTGAAATATGTATTGTATATTTAACCTCCCTGTGCCAGCTGCCAAGGGAGATAAAAAACAAAACAAAACAAAACCCCAAAACAAAAATTTATGTGAGAGGGTCCCACTCAGCCCTAAAGAAGCTTATCATCCAATATAGGGATAATATGATAACACAAATAATTTGGTGATTAATGCATTCCATTCCATTAATAGTCCATTAGGTAGCATACTGTAAATATGTACTAAGATATAGATGATGTAGTATATACAGTGCTGGGCCTGGAGTCAGGAAGACTTGGGTTTAAATCCAACCTTAGACACTAAATGTGTGGGTGATCTTAGGCAAGTCATTTGTCCTCTGTTTCAATTTCCTTAACTAAATAGGGATAATAACAGTACCTACCTCATAAGAGGTTATTTGTTGCATGTATCAAATGAGGTATTTGTAAAGTGCTTAGTACAGTGCAGGCGCTATATAAACATTTCTTCCTTTTCCCTATAAAGTACATTAGAGAATTCTAAACTTAAGTGTTATGTGGGGTCTTAGGGTCATAGAAGCTGAGTTGAAAAGGAATATAGTCTGAGGAGTGTTAAGGGTTAAAATTCTAGCTAGTCTGTCTAAAATATCTAATGAGTGGTCGCCAATAAATTATAAGCTTTAGCAAGAGTTAGACTTTTAAGCATTTATTAAGGAGAATAAGAGTTTGGTAAAGAGAGAGAAAAAGGCCTAGATTCCTATCTATTAAAGGGAGAGCACATTTCTAGCTCCGCTCTCCACCAGAGTCCAAAGGAAAGAGCGCGAGACTGAGCGCCAGTCTCTTCCTTCCTCCTCCCACTAGTCCGCGTCACTTCCTGACTCCTGAAGAAAAGACTCCTGGTCTTGCCCTCAAAGACCTTCCCTTCATGGGCAGAACTCTTCTACAGTAAGTATCCAGCAGGTGGCGTTATTCCAATCGTTACAGTCCCCCCTGTTGTTCCTCAAGAAACAAAATGTTTCCTTGACGGAACAGTAAAAAGAATATAATAACTATTGCTAACTAATAATATGTGAACAACAATATAGAAAAGGAAGAGAGGAAAGTTTTGTTCAGAGGGGCGATTTTTTTTTTTTTGTCCTCATGAACCGACGCTTTGACATTAGTCTTGCAAAGGGAGGGCCTCTGCAGAGAATACATGTTACAGATGGTGTATATTATAACAGAAAGAGAAAAACAACAACAAAAACAACAAATCAAAACTGTTCATTTAAAGTCTCTGAAAGTCTTTTCTCAGATGTCCTCTAGGTGTAGTCGTGGAATGGAAGTCTTTTCAGGGGTTGAGGTATGGATGCTGGTAATCAGCCAGGAAAATTTCCTACAAAATTGAGCTTAACACAACTTTAAAATAGCTTTATCAATAATCAAATCAAACAATGAAAGTTCTCAAAAACATGTCTAAGGGAATTCAGAATCTTAGTTGTTACACATGAAACATATAATAAAACAAAATTGAAACATTCTTTAAAATTATAATATTACTGAGAAGACAATTGCTGTGATATTAATTTTTAAAAATAATTTTTATCTTTGTTTCATCACTTTTTGCATCATCTGCCTAATTATCCTCATGCCATTATGAGAAATTAGAAAATCTAATATAATTGGTAACAGGTGTCAAGGCCAAATTCAACACTGTATTTATCATGACACCTGAGATAATTATGGGGGTTACCATAAAAGAACAGAGAAATGATGGGATATGAGCATTCCCACACTTGAGCAATATGTACTGCCCATGCAGTATGCCAGGCTTAAAATAGGTGGATGGAATATATGTCCATGCCACCGAACATATTGGAGGAAACTGAGTCAGACTTAATCAGATCCATGGGATTAAGATGTCCATGGCATCAGGCATATAGGAGGGAGCATAGAAGCCAGGTGTAGAAGTGAGATGGGTGGGATCAATACTTCCAGCCATCTGTACAATATTGTGGGGAAAAATAAAATAAAATATTAAACCAAGAGAATCCAACCTCAACATTAGTCAAAAGCCGTTCCCTCGGCCATACCTTGACTTCATGCATGTCTCCCCTCATGTGACAGTTCAGTGTCTGCTCTTGCATGTATTCCTCTTGTGATTGGATGGCATCTTGGCCAACTGGCATCTGATAACTCAGAATAAAGGCAATTAATGTTTTAAATGATAAGTTCCCATAATTCCAAGTCTCATATGGATTTAAAAATTGAGGATAATAAATGATTGCAAAAAATGTGAATACATCTTGACTCAGAACACAATATATAATTATGCAACAATTTCAAATAATACCCCTTTTTTTTAACTTAGTATACAATTACTTTTTTGAAAAATCTGAACATATTTAAATACAAGTTAAAGCACAACACAATCTCAAAGAAAACTTTTACAAATGTTCCCCTCTTTTTTTTTTTTTTTTTGGAATATGCTTATCAAAAATAATACTTCAAGAATCAATTTACACTTGCCATGGCAAACAATTTGCCAGGGAAATGCTTTAAAGAGTTTGATCAAATAATCAGTTGAGAAAAAATAACAAAAACAAACAACTCAGAATATGGGAGCACAATACTCCTAGAATTAACATTGTATAATAAAATCAAAACCATCTTGCAATGTTTCAAAATTAGATAGACAAATGAATAGAAGAAAATACACATGGAACAATAAAAGACAATGAAATTCAAACTAAGGAAATCTAAATGAATATGAACTTAATATTAATAAGAGTATTATAAAATATAAACTTGATCACATGACTATAAAAAGCTTTTACAAATATTCTCCTTGTTTTAGAAACTAAGTATAAGACACAATCTCAAAAGCATGAAAATCTCTATGAAAATAAACCCATACCATTAATTTCAAAATGTATATATAATAGCATAGAAATCCTATGTAACCTCTGAACTGATACTATTACTCTGAGTGAATTCAGAACACTTTTGATTCCGGTATCTAAAATCCCCAATACTCATATCAATACCTTGCTGCTTACTTCTAAATTTCTGTAAAATATATACCCTTCCATGGCAAAAGAAGCAGAGTCTTGAACTATGTTGATTGTCATTCTTATTCAGCTTAAGTTTTTCTTCTTTAACCCCTCTATATTGTCTGTCGGGCTTTTCACCATACAAATGCTTTATAAGATTACTAATTAAAGACAAAAGCAGGTTAGCAAAATTATGAACAAAACGAGCATATCTGGAATTTAAAGAGTTTTCTAAGATTGTCTCAAAAGCACAGCCAGGCCGGGGAAGGGCTGAGCCTGAAGCTGCAAATGCAGGTAGAAAAAGTTGAGCATGCACATCAGATCTCTGGACTTCCCAGGCAGGGGAAGCTATGGGCTTGGCCATAGGAGGAGTAGAGGGTGGGGTCTGGAGAGGAGGGGAGGGACCAGAGCAATTTGAATCAGACTTGATTTTGAACTCAGGCCTGGATTCCTCTTCCCCCACTTTGCCTCCAGGTGCTAGGGGATTAAAAGCTTCTAGAGGGTGGGTCATTGCCTCCAGGCATGCAAAATTAAAGCAACAATTACTGTTAGAACTGGGAAAAGCTGCGGGAATCTCTTCAGGTTTCTCTGAAAAAGCATGGTTGGGAGAGGGAGAGATATTTCCTTGTGTGAATAAGTTGCTGGCTCTTTTAACAAAAATAAAAAGAAAAATAGAAAGTCCACAAAAACAAAGCATTAACATGATCTTATCTCCCATTTGTCTGGTTAAACAGACTAAAATCAAAAATAGGGTAATTAGGGAGTTTAAAAGGTCCATTCGAAAAAATTTAAAGGAAAACACAGCCAGTACACCAGTACTTAGCAGTTAAAGGGAGAGGGAGGGGAAATTTCTTACCCAACCAGAAGATCAGAAGACTGAGGGTTAGCTTTCCTCTTTGTGGTCAGCCATCTGTTAAGGGCTAAAATTCTAGCTAGTGTGTCTAAAATATCTAATGAGTGGTCGCCAATAAATTATAAGCTTTAGCAAGAGTTAGACTTTTAAGCATTTATTAAGGAGAATAAGAGTTTGGTAAAGAGAGAGAAAAAGGCCTAGATTCCTATCTATTAAAGGGAGAGCACATTTCTAGCTCTGCTCTCCACCAGAGTCCAAAGGAAAGAGCGCGAGACTGAGCGCCAGTCTCTTCCTTCCTCCTCCCACTAGTCCGCGTCACTTCCTGACTCCTGAAGAAAAGACTCCTGGTCTTGCCCTCAAAGACCTTCCCTTCATGGGCAGAACTCTTCTACAGTAAGTATCCAGCAGGTGGCGTTATTCCAATCGTTACAGGAGCATTGGAATAGGAACCCCACAAATAGTTGAGTTGTACAGACTCTGCTTGAAGACATCGAGTGAAGGGGAATTGCTGTCTCCTGAGAAAGCCCATTTCATTTTTTTTTTTTTTTGGCAGCTCTAAGTGTTAGGAATTTTTTCCTTACGTCAAATCTGAACGTGAAATATTATGATGCTGTGTGACCCTGAGCAAGTCTAATTTAATCCTAATTACCTCAAAAAAATGTTATGAAAGGGTATATCACCAAAGAACCAGACTCTACCATAATATTAACCTCCTACCAAATCTGATGGCACCAAATAGTACCAGAAGATAGAAAATGCTTAAGAAAGGGACATAGACATGCACGCGCGCGCGCGCACGCACACACACACACACACACACACACACACACACACTTTCCAGATGCTTTTCTCATGTTAGTATACAAGGAAAAAGACACAGGGACTTGATCATGGGAGACAGATTTCTCTTTAAGCAACCTCAAAAATACACTTACTCTCCAGCCCCCATCTTTCCAGTGACCTTGCTTTTTAGATAAGAAGAAGAAGCTCCAGACCTACCATACTGTAGTCTTTGCTGTCCTGATGGGCAAGAATGTGCTCTTCTATATCAAGGTCATCCCAGCTCTGGTACACTGTACTCTTTGGCCATTTTCTTGAGACTACAAACATACTCTACATGGACCCTCCAACTCCAGCTTTCATATCTTAGTGTCATAATCACATCAATTATGCTACCGACATTGGAGAACTGATTAAGTCATTGCACCCTTCCCTCCACAACCAGCTATAATCATGATACCTGTAACATTCCAAACTAAATTATCTATTGCTAGTCAGCACTCCCCAATATATTTTGTCTTCCTCTATAAGAATACAAACCCCTAAAGAGCAGGGACTAACTTCCTTCTTGAATTTAGAGCTCTAGCTCTTAGTACAGTATTTGGCACATAGTAAACAATTTAGTAAATTCTCCCTCCCTCTCTCCTTCCTCCCCTCCCTTCCCTCCCCTTCTTTCCTTCACTTCCTTTCCCTGCCCTTTTCTTTGTTTCCTCCTTTCTTTCTTCCTTTCTTCCTCTTCCTTCCTTTCTCCTTTTCTTTCTTCTTTTTCTCTGCCTTCTTTTTCTTCCTTCCTCCCTCTTTCCTCTCTTTTCCTCCCTCCCTCCCTTCCTTCCTTCCTTCCTTCTCTTTCATAGTTTTCCTAACTCAGAGACTTATATGGTATGAATCTCATTCTATAAATGTTCCAAAGCATCTAAAGACACCAAGCCAACCAGTCTGATTTAATCTTTTAAAAACTAATAACATGAAATGAAATGAAATAAAATAAAAATAAAAACTAATCACATGTAATAGCCCTCCTGCATCTTTAGATATTTTGATACTTGCTTCCATATGCTGTCATTGTCATTCCAGAACAATGCAATCTATGGCCAAGACATTGCTTTTGCTGCTTTCCCTATTTGTAGTGCTAACTGAGCCAGTCACTTCTTCTGTAATGAAGGTTCATATACCTTTCAACCATATCATGACTGTAATAATTCTGTAACTTTTAATAAGGATAATACAAACATAGAAGCTTGAAATCAGCAGATATGTTTCTTTTCCAAAGACTGGCCAAGTTAAATGAAGACAGAAATGTTGCTACTAGAGGGCTGGCAACAAGATGATGACATTTTTTTACCACAATGTCTCATTGGTTATAGTTACTTATGCATAGAGAAGATTGTAGTCTGTTTCAGTAGAGGAAGTACCCACCCCAATGACAACATAAATTTAAAAAAAAATGCTCAAGCACAACCCTAGTCCTCTCTCTTTCAAAAATTTACATATAATATATAATATATATGTACAGTGTACACACACATATATGTACATTTACACATTTTAGTGAGAGCACATATATTTACACCCACCTTTTCTTAACTAGTTAATGATTTTTGAAAAATTATTTTCTTAAGAAATGATGGTGGGGCAGCTAGGTGGCATAGTGGATAGAGCACCAGCCCTGGATTCAGGAGGTCCTGGGTTCAGGTCCAGCCTCAAACACTTAACACTAGCTGTGCGACCCTGGGAAAGTCACTTAACCCTCATTGCCCCGAAAAACAAACAAAAAAACCATATGTGGTAACTAAATAAATTTCAATTAAAAATAAAAAAGAAATGATGGTACCCACACAAATAAAAGATTCTATAGGAAGCCCTCCAGTTGGTTATGTATAACTTTCCTAGAAGATTTGTGGGAGGGCATGTACGTGAATCTTGTAGTCTAAGGAAATACGGATCACTCTCAATCTGTACCAGTTGAACAGATAACCTCATTGATGAGATCACTGGTACTTCACCTATACAAGTTAACATCCTACAATTCTCCCCTGAAGACCACCTTAATGCTTCATTTTGGTGTGATAATGGCCATGGGTCCTCAGAAGCTTGTCAGTCAGTCAATAAACATTTATTAAGTGCTTACTTTGTGCCAGGAACTGTTATAAGTTATAATAGCACAGAAAGTCAGTCATCATTATTTATTAACTCCCGAAACACCATGTAATGATATATATGAATGTGTGGCCTCAGATCTGGGAAGAATGATTCTGAGGAAATCCTCCAGACTGTCTTCATGAGAATCCTACCATGAAGTTATCAGATTATCTAGAAATCATTTCAGAAGGCAGGATGAGCTTGATTCTGAGGAGGTAAAGTATAGAAAAACGAAGAGGAGAGGAAGGACAATGAAAAGAAAAACATAAACACCAAGACCTGGAGGAGTACAGGGATCTGCTGGAATGATTTAATGATTAAATAACTAATGACTAAAGAGAGAAAACCCAAGTGGAGTGTCCTAGTGAGGATTCTGTACATTAGACAGTATATCTGAATCTGAGTTTCCATTTTTCAGGGATTCTTAACTTGAAGTCTATGATTTTTTTTTTTTTTTTACATTTTGACAACTGCATTTCAAACCAATTGGTTTCTTTTGTAAATCCATCCATTTTATCTTATACATTTAACAACATTATTCTAAGAAGGGGTCCATAGGCTTCATTAGACTGTCCCAGAGAACTATGAAACAAACAAACAAAAAGTTAAGAACTAGTTCACTCTTTTGCTCAAGGCAATCCCAGAGACTAGTGAATCATAGTTACAAGAGATACAGCCTATTTATTAATGAGATGAGTGCACATGAACATCCTCTTCCCTTTATTTGGACAAAAAGAATCAGAATTAGGCACTTAAAGATTGAGCGGTCTGGGCCCTTGATTTAGATCAACTCATTCATTTGACAGGTGAATAAGTTAAGGTTCAGAGAACTTAAAGTGTCTTGCCCAGGGTGACATGGCCAGTGAGGCTAGGAATTCTATTTTCTATTTCTTTTGAAACAGTTGGAAATGTAGTGTGCTAAGTACTGAATAATACACTGGAATATATTAGACTGACTCTCTGTTAGCTGATTCGATGGATACCATTTGCTCAGAATTCTTGAAGGAAAGTTTGACAATGGAACAGAATGATTCTCTATATATGGCAGCAGAGGGATTATTTCCAGTTTGATTTCCCCTGTTGTTCTAGTTGTCTTTCAGCCTCTTCTTAAATCTTGATGTAAGAGTACAGACAAATAACGAATAGTCATCAGCTGCTATGGAAATGGTCTGTGGTTTCCCATTCTAAAGTAACTTATGGAGACTCTGGACCACATTAGCATTTCTGAAGTCATTAAAGACCTTCTACAATCCTACAATTGTACCAAAGACTTTTTTTTTTTTTGGAAAACTGAACAAATGCCACGAGAAAACTTGCAAATGATGCAATGTTGTCTGTCCCTCAGTTAGGTGTAAGGGGTACCCCACCCTTGACAGGGAAGAAGGACAGAAATCCTGGCATGAGGCTTCTGCTAGTAATGACAATGCCTGAGGGATGGTTGGGTAGAAAGAAAGATGGGTAAGAGCTCCACCCCAAGTGTGCCATCTGGTAGCTTCTTATTCTAGCTAATTATTCTTGCTAACTAGGTGTTAAGTTCCACTCTTTCCTTGCTGTTCAGGGACTACAAGTGCTTTGTGCCTGTACCCTCTCCTTTCCAATTCTGTAGGTGATTTTTTTTTTTTTTGCATTTTGATATGTCTTTCACTTAAGGGGGAAGAATATCATGTTGGTTTTATTTGAGAAAAGTTCATGGATAGATATTCTTAGCAGTTTCCCACTTAATAAAAAAAATCAGGTTATATCAGTTCAGGTCAACACAGTAAAGCTAAATATGTAGCTTCTGTTCCCACTGTTAAAGGGGCTTGCTTGAGGAGGAGCAAAAAGGAATCACCTAATGAGCAGAGAATACATTCTCAGGCCAAGCTAGAGGGTCTCTCTAGCCTTTCCTTGATTTCTCTATAATGGAGCATACCATGAATCACCAAGACCAGCCACACTCAGGCTCTCCTTACGTGTGATAGCTGAGCAGCAGAGGCTTAACTGCCTCACAGTTCACTGTTACCTCCATCTGCCACCTTACACATTCTTGCTAAACTCCATAGCTAATATTTGCTGATACATTTGAATCAGTGGCAAGGCTGAGGTCTGAGGACCTTCAAAGAGTAGCAATATAATGTTATTTCTCCTTCACCTCTCCCCCTCCCCTTTTTTTCCCTGAAGACTTTTTAGATGTTACTTGAGAATACGACTAAGAAGTTACTCATATACCCTCCTGTTTATGTCCCCAGCATTAAAACATCTAATTTCTTCCACAAATGTGCTAGGCTAAAGGAAGGAAAACTTGGCTATTTTATGGATTTCTACAATTAATTTCCTTCCAGAAAACCAATTCTCAAAACATTTTTTTAAAAAAAATCAAGTGATGTCAATATACCAGACAATTATTCATCCTGCCCCCCCCCCCCCCCGCCCAATTTTGAAAGGAAGTCTACTGGGTAGTGGAAAGGATACAGGGTATGTCAAATGTGGGAATCATGAACCTCAATGTTAGGAATGTTGCAGATACATTAGACTCAGGCAACTCACAAAGCAGACCTACTGAGGGGTGGAGGGCTTATGCTTGGTGTTGGTGGGGAAGCGTCAAGCACTGATTAAATCTTCTTTGAAGAACTGAAAGGCATTAAGAGCAATTCCTAATGAAAAAGTGTGGAATAAATATTTATTTTTGCTATTTAGCCAGAGTGACAGTTACTAGGTTTCAAAAAATCATCATAATCATCATAAAGCACTTTAGGGAGTATGTAAATTATGGAATGATCAACTCTCAGCTTTGGGAAGGGTTTCAGAAGCCATTTAACACAACCTGAACCTGTATTAGAATCAAATTCTACAAGATCCCCAACAGGGAGCCTTTTAGTGAGAGCAGAGGCTCACCACCTTCTACCACTTTCAGATCATTGTAATGGTTAGGAAGGTTTTTATTTTATTTTATTTGTTAAATCATGCTGAGTTTTTTCTGCATCTTCTACACATCACTCCAAGTTATTCCCTCTTTGATCTATGAAGAATAGAATAAGTCCAATCTTTCTTCCAAATGACAGATCTTTGCATATTCAAAGACAACTATCATGCCTCCTCCCAAAGTCTTTTCTTCTGGCTAAGAACCCCTAGATCTTTCAATTTATCCTCATATGGCATGATGATTATAACAATTGATATTTATATAGCACTTTAAAGTTCAGAAAGCCTTTTTAACACAGATTACCTAATTTGAGATTTTTAGTAGCAAGAAGCAAGTACCACAGATGATAATTTCCTGTTTTATGGATGAGGAAACTGAAGTTCATAGGATCATAGATCTAGAACTGGAAGGAGTCTTGACGGCTCCATACTCTACACCCTTTATTTCAAATATGAAGAAACTGAGACCCAGAGACATTGAATGACACACACAGTAAGTGTCTGAGGCAGGATTCAAACCTAGATCTAGATCTTTGTGACAACAGTTTCAATACTCTATCTAGAATGCTTTGCTGCTTCTGTTCTTGAAGCCCTTGACTATCTTAGTTCTTTGGATGGTCTTCAGCTGATCTCAGTCCTTCTAAAAATGTGGTTCATTTATTCTTTGATAATATCCTTCTCTTCATGCATTCTGAGATCACATTTTTGGCTACCACACTCTTGCTCCATTGTTGAGTCATATTTAGCTTGGGGAGAAAGAGGGGGGGGGAGAGAGAGAGAGAGAAGGAGGGAGGGAGACAGACCAGAGAGAGACACAGAGACAGAGAAACAGAGAGACAAGACAGAAAGAGACAGAGAGCTAGAGAGACAGACAGGAAGACAGACAGGGACAGTCAGACAGACAGAGACAGAGACAGACAGACAGAAACAGAGGGACAGAGATATATAGAGAGACACACAGAGAGACAGAGACAGAGACAGAAAAAGAGAGAGAGAGAAAGAGGCAGAGAGACACAGAGACAGAGACAGAAACAGAGACAGACATACACAGAGAAATGGAAAAAGAGAGGGATAAACAGAGAGACAAACACAGAGATATCATGAGATCAATTTCAGTGAATGGCTACTTAGCTATGGGTTCTCACTTTTGTACTATGACCAAACAAAATTCAGGATGTGATATCTATATGTATGTGAAGTGGTAATCTAGTTAACAAGTAGTACCCTATTACCTATCCTGAGAATCTGATTGATACATAGGTCGTTAGAGTAAGTAAGACCCACCTAGTGGTAGGCAGACAGTGGCCAGAGCATCTCAGCTAAGTCAAATGAAGATAGTAGCTTAAGTGAATTTGAGTTGGATGGGGAGGAAAGGGTGTAACCCAGAAAATAATTGCTACTAACGATTTCCAGATCCATCCTGACCTTTTCTCCCCTATTTATTGACATCCTATTTGGATACTCATCTCCAGGAGGACTTATAAAAATTATAAGTGTGACTTCCTGCATTTCATAAGAGCTTCATGCCATGGGATGACTCTTGGGAATTGCACTGAAGTGTTATGGTGCTTGAAGTAAGAGAACCTAGGTTCAAATCCTTCCTTAGATGCTTAACCTTCCAGTTTCTTCATCTGTAAAATTGGAATAATAATAGCACCTACTTCACAGGGTTGTTGGGATGAACAATGAGTTAACATAAGGAAAACACTTTGCAGACCTTAAAGCCTATAGAGATGCTAGCGATCGTTATTATTTTTATTAACCTCGAATCAAAATTTAGCATTTCTTTCAATGATGAATAAAAACAAACAAGACAAAATAGTACTCTGAGAAGGTTTCCCTAGGTTTCCCCTGATTGTTGAAGGAGTTTAAGACCCCAAAAGTCCATGAAACCTTTCATCTAATTAACTTCTAAGGTTCTGTCCGTCTTCTAAAAGCTGCATTAAACCATTATATGCCCAGTGCTTTTCTTATCAGTTATGTTTCACAAAATAAACACTAATTTTTGCCCCAATTAACTCTGGAGTTCTTTTTCTTAGAAGACCATGGCTATGCCTCAGAGAACAAGAGGTTCCAATGAGTTGACCATTGAGTTCAGACAAATGACTCTTTTGGTGACAGTTCCTGAAGTCACAAACATAGGTTGAAGTGACCAGTTTGAAAAAAAATCAGAGGGAATAGTAAAAGTCTTTATGCATTTGTAGAAGTGTAAATAAAACCACACAAACCGTTCAGGAAGAGTCAGTCAGTGAGATGGTATGCCTACCCCAAAATTATATGAGTGGGAAATGTGAAAATAATATTCACACAATTGTGGCTGGTTTTTTTTGTTTGTTCATTTGTTTTTTGTTTTTGTTTTTGTTTTTGGTGCAGGGCAATGAGGGTTAAGTGACTTGCCCAAGGTCACACAGATGATAATTGTCAAGTGTCTGAGGTTGGATTTGAACTCAGGTCTTCCTGAATCCACCAGGGCCAGTGCTTTATCCTAGCTGCCCCCTGTGGGTGATTTTGAAAGACAAACAGCTTTCTTCTTCCACCTTTCCTCCCCAGGTGTATTTAATATCAGGCCGAGTCGCATGCAAAGATAATTTCCTGATGGTCTATACATCTGGTTAGCATTTGCTATTTGAACACACCATGATGAATAACTGATTTTTAAAATTTCCAGGTGGAATCATCTTTGAGATTGGCTCCACTTGAAAAGAAAGTTAATTTTCAATATAAGGAGAAAGCCGCTTTCCTCCTTACACAGAGTTCCCAAATCCCAGCAATGGCCCAAGCACAAAGCACTGTAGAAACAAAAATGTGTCTTAGACTGATTCCATAAGTGTGCTGACAAGAGGGCTGAGTTCTAAGCATGGGTTATGTCACTGTATTTGCAATGGCATTCTCTTTTTAGATTATATCTGTGCAACTTCATAGCCTCTTTCTGAAATACCCATGGGAACCTCTGTTTTATTTTGATGGGAAAGGGGGGGAAATCATTAGGAAGGATATAATTCCTCCATTGCTCCTGGGCAAACAACTTTAGGTAGAGCTTTAGGGAGCAAGTTCTGTCCTTTGGGAAGTGTGCTGCATTCAGATTCAGAGGAAATTAAATTGGATCCTGACTTACCACCTCTGTGACCTTGGGTGAATTACTAAATGTCCCTGGGCCTCGGTTTTTTCACTTGTAAAATGAGATGGTTGGACTAGATGCTCTCTGATGTCTATACTAGATCTAAATCCATGATGAGGATGACTCTATGCCTAGAGGCCTATGTTCTTAGTGGATTCTCCCACTTAATCTTTCAGTACCTAAATTATCCTTAAAAAGTCAAAGCTGATATTGTTTGTGGTTGCTTTTACTTTTATCTGGAGAATTTAAGGAAGATTGTTTCTACTGGATTTCATAAAGCAAAGAAAGGAATCTTTGAACATTTTTGGGAAATCTCCCCCATGAGAAATTGCTCTTTACTAGATTTGTCTAATCTGAAAAATGCTCTTAAGGCTAACATCCTCCATGGGTCAAACCTCCCTAATTATAATGAACATGGGAGAAGAGTTTACAAGTGAAACAGTGTTGCCAAGGCTGATAAGGGCAGTGCTGGAGCCATTCATTTACCTTATGTCTATTTTCTAAGCCCATGGAATTCTTGATAAATGATGTTTCCATTGCTTCCCCAATGCAAAAGTCACAATCTTTTAAAAATGGATCTGTCTGTATCAGAATGCCTTGGAATTCTTGAGTTTTCTGTGACTCCTCCCCTCAGAGCATCCCTCCATGAACAAAATCACATATCCTTGGCATTAGAGTAATTCAGCCAATTAATTATCCAAAATGTCTGCTTCATGGAACAAGGAATCCTGATGGATGTTTGTTTGTCTGCCTTGAAACATGCATAGAGGTGATAAAGTGTCAAATTTGGAGTTAGGAAGAACTGAGTTTGAATCTTTCCTCTGAAACTGACCATATAATTCTGTTAAGGGTCACTTAAACACTATATGCTTCAGTTACCTCATTTGTAAACTGTTGATGTTAATGACACCTACCTCACAAGCTTTGTAAACCTTAAAGTGCTCTGTAAATATGACTATTATTGTATATCTATCTTCTGACCACTAGAGAACAATCTTGTTTGGAGCTAGTCCCAGAAGTGGAGCCTGAGAATCTGCTTTAGTTGATGTGTCCCCAGGGACATTTTTATCTTTAATTTATCTTCAACCTTTGATTTTTTTCCATTTAGACTGGAAAATCCTTGAGACACCATAAGGATTTGGGTTGCACTAGGATCCTCAGGTGTCACTTCCATTCTTTCTTTCTGCCAGATACCTCAGGTTTTCTTAGTATTAATACTGTGAAATAGCTATGTTACTTTGACCTAATAGTATTATTTTCAAGCAGACTGTATCTATGATTTACCATAATCTACACCTAGATTCAAACCATGTCTCTACCACCTACTACTTATAGGTTCATGACTAAGTCACTGAAACTCTCTATATCTCAGTTTTACTATGTGCAAAATGAGGAAGTTGTGTTAATTGACCCTTATGATATATATGTATGTATATGTATATATGTGTGTATATATCATATATGCATATCATCTCTCTCTCTCTCTCTCTCTCTCTCTCTCTCTCTCTCTATCTCTCTATCTATCTATCATCTAGTTATCTATCATCCTATGGCTAGACATTCAGAAGATAGGAATATAGGAACCCAGGATATTTTTTCTGGGCAGTTTTTGGGAGTGCATTCTGATTTCAAGCAACTGATTGATATTAGGAAGGATATAACTCTTTGTATGAAGAAGAGATTCAGAGCCCCTCTGAAAGCATGTAGAACATGCAGCAATCAAACAAGTATTTAGCACAGAGCTTGACACTTTGGTATGGGATTTTGGGCAGGGGAGAAGGGCATACTGTATTTGTGATATCATTGATATGGGGAACTCCTTGTGTGGAAATAGCCTTTACCAATGAAGATCAGTTTCTCTGAAAATTATGGTCTTAGAGAATTGCTTGGGGGCATAAATTTCTTAAATGACTTGTCCCTGGTCACACAGATAGCCTGTGTTAGGACTCTGAGGCTGATCCTCTATTCACTACAACATACACCCTCTTCTTGTTGTTCTTCAGTTATTTGGTCATGTCTGACTATTCATGACACCATGGACCATAGCTTGCCATGCCCCTTTTTCCTTCACTATCTCGTGAAGTCTATCCAGTTCCCATTTATTACTTTCATGACATTATCCATCTCATCCTCTGCCAGCCCCTTTTCCTTTTTGCCTTCTATCTTTCCCAACATCTGGATATTCTTCATAACATGTGCCCTCTCAATAGCCACAAATTCAGCAGGTCCTCCTCATCTTGAGGTAAGGTAGGGAAGAGGAGACTGAGAGCAAGGTCAAGGTCTAGGCTCATTAGGCTTCCTCTAGCATCCCCAAGGGCTAGGCTGCAGGCTTTCACCACTAAATTGCCCAATGCTCAAATCTCCAACTGAAAGCTAACTTCCTTCTTTTATATTAGTCCTATAAGGAGGGGGGGGGGCACCAAATCCCTCAAACATCATAGCCTGTACTCTTTTGAAAGACTATGATCAAATAGAGGTAGAAGACTTTCTTGCACCAAGTTTACCATCTGATTGAGTCAATTGAGGTGTGGCCCCACCTGACAAAGATGTCAGTTACTTTAAGTAGGAGATGGGGCAATTTGTTTGCCTCAATCCACTCCCCCAAACATACACACAAACACACACAAATATGCATATATTATACACACACTTGTATGAAAATCTCTTCACTGATATAGAATCAGCTTTTGCTGCAAATTAGAACTTGTTTACATAGCAGCTTAGAGGGATGCTTAGAAGCTGAGAATTTAGTGATTCACCCATTTTTACATATCCAGATTGTGTCTAAAGGACATGACTTAATCTTTGGTCTTCTAGACTCTAAGGCCAGCCATTTCATGCTTTCTCTCTCCTCTCTGGCTTTCTATCTATAATTCTGTCTCTGTTTCTGTCTATATGCATAATATATATGTGTGTATTTATACATATATACATATATATATTTTGATAAAGGCATCTAGTAGATATCTACTAGCTATGATAGATGATTCTCTGGAATCTATTGTATGATTCTCTCCATATTTACATACATTGACTATTGTTGAGGTGTGGCAAGAGACAGATTTTTTTTTTGGCAGGGGCAATGAGGGTTAAGTGACTTGCACAGGGTCACACAGCTAATAAGTGTCAAGTGTCTGAGGCAGGATTTTAACTCAGGTCGTCCTGAATCCAGAGCCAGTGTTTTATCTACTGCACCGCCTAGGTGCCACCAGGATTATTTTTTTAAAGTAAAATATTTGCTATGGGAAGATTTGTCTTCAATGGCATTAGACATGAGATAGTTCAGACAAATAAAGATGATTTCAAATTAGTTAGCTTCTTCCTGACATAAGATACATGACCATAAGTAGTATTCTCTGGAAGGTAAACTGATCGAGATAAGATAATAGGGTAAAAAGTCAAAAAAAAAACCCCAACAACTGATCCAGATGCCTATATAGAAGGTAATTTATATAGCTAAAGGGCAAGATTGAACTTTTTTTTTTAATTTTTTTTTTTTTAGTGAGGCAATTGGGGTTAAGTGACTTGCCCAGGGTCACACAGCTAGTAAGTGTTAAGTGTCTGAGGCCGGATTTGAACTCAGGTCCTCCTGACTCCAGGGCCGGTGCTCTATCCACTGTGCCACCTAGCTGCCCCAAGATTGAACTTTTGACAGGTTTTTAACCCAACTACAGTAGGCTTTCAGCAAAGGTGGTCACCATTTTGCTGTCTGGATAGGTGAGTTGACAGTGAAGCATGGATACAATCCTGGATCCAGGAAGACTCGAGCAAAGCCAGCTTCAGATATTTACCAGATTTGAGACCCTGAATAAATCTCTTAACTTTTCTGTCTCAGTTTCCTTGTATGTAAAATGAGATTGATAGTAATAATACCTATCTATCAGGGTTGGTGAGTATGTAATAATATAACATTTGTAAATCACTTTGCAAACCTTAAAGTATTATATAAACATTATTATTATTAGTGCTCTGCCATCCATGTTCTTTGAATAATTCATCCAGGATGGTAGTTATTGATAATAGAAGTTGTGGCTTTCTTTTTAGAATCTGGGCTCAGCAGTATGAGTGACTACAGAAACACTTAGGCTAAATTTACTCATACGTTCTGATTTTAATTATTTTCCTCAAATGCATGTCCAAATTACTTACTCGTTTAAAACATGACACTCATTTATTTGATGGAATATTATCATTTTGGAGATGAATATACAACACTTGTTTTATATCTGGTGCCAACACTTATTTCTATGCCAAAACTGGATCTCCCTTTCCTAGCACTTGCTGAGAGTAATTTGTTTAACCATTCCACAGTACATCCCTTGTATGAAATTCTTTTGTTACTATAATGCATTCCCCGGTCTCCTTCATTAAGCATTTTGAGTATAGCCAGATGTTAGGGTGTTGGACGAAGAACAAACTCCTCTAATACATTTTAAAAATTAGGAGATCAAAAATAGCATCTCTGCTATTTTCTATTTGGCATTTTACATTTTTACAAAAATAATCTATGGCTAAATTCTGCCACACACTTTTCACATATGCTTCTATCCAATTCAGCAAGAGCTGAGCATATTAATGAGGACCAAGTTTGGCCATATTTTTTTCCTCAGCCTTCAATTTCAAAGAATTTGAACCACCTATTTATCATTGGAAACAAACAATAATTTAAATATGTTAAAAGTATTTAGCAATGAATTACAGAATGCCTATTTTTAGTGCAAGTTTTCCTGGTTGGGCATTGTAGCTTGCATTTATACCACAGAGAGGTTTTAAAACACCATTACAGGATGTTTTTCATGAAGTTGAACTAGCTTTGTAACAATCTATTATGTAAACAGTGGGCCCCAGTTTAAGAGATGTTTAAATTTGCATGATAAAACACAACTCCTCTTAAATAGTCTTTTTTAAATGTGTCACATCTCCTGCAGAGACTGAGTGGGGATTTTGGAGACATTTACTATCCATGAGGAAGGGTCAAGAAAATTCAGGATACATTCATGCAAGCTCAGAATCATAAAGGACTATACAGGCCAATAGACCTAGAGTCAGACATGCCCTCAGGGAAGATATCTAGGTTTTAAACATTTTCCACTCATGACCCCTTTTCACCTGAGAAATTTTGACATGACCCCAGGGATATAGGTATATAAAATAGATATATTTAACCTTTCACTGTAGCCAACTTGTTCACAACCCTCACATTCAGTTACATGACCCCATAAGGGGACTCTACCCACAGTTTAAGAAGCTTTGATATAATCCAATCCCTCCCATTTTACTGATAAGCAAACTAGGGTGAAGTGGCTTGCCTAAAGCATGAAGAATAGGATTTGAATGCAGAGCCACTGACTCCATCCTGTATTAGTGTTCTTATCCCTATAATGTGCTGCCTCCTACCAGAATAGGACTCACTCTCTATAGCAAATGCCACAAATGGTGAGCCAGTCTTAACTTTTAGACCTCTAGTTGCCCGTTTAATTTTTGGATTGCTAATATTGTTATTATTATTTTTTTTTGGTGAGACAATTGGGGTTAAGTGACTTGCCCAGGGTCACACAGCTAGTAAGTGTCAAGTGTCTGAAGCCGGATTTGAACTCAGGTCCTCCTGACTCCAGGGCCGGTGCTCTATCCACTGTGTCATCTAGCTGCCCCGCTAATGTTATTTTATTAGGAGAGGCTGCCTGGCCTGCTTTGGATTTAAATCTTACCTCTGATGACCATGAACAGAGTCTTCTCTGAGAAGCTCTGTAGGGAAACTGGAAAGAAGCCAGCACTGGGAATACTTAGCATGGCTCTCTGTTCTGCAGCTGATTCTGGTTGCTAGTGGGTGCTTTCTTCAGTGAGCAAGAGCTCAAGTTAATCAGTTGAAGATTCCCATGTTTGTTTTTCTTTCCTCACTGTATGTGTATGATTTCAGAAGTTGGACAGCACCCTCTGTCTCTTCCTGAAGCAGACAACTGAGTCATGCCATTGACTCATCTGTAGTCATTTGGGAGGTATTGATCAGAAAAGTCTCCCAAGAAGCAAGAATGGTGATGTGTGAAACATGACTGAGCAGAAAGTACAAGAGGATCTGTGTTCAGATATTCTCTCTGACTCTTATTGCCTCTAATCCCTGAGGATTCTCTCTTGTAGAAATGGGTACAAAGTATACAATGACAATAGCAGTTCACATTTCAGGACCTCTCTAAGATTTTCAAGGTCCTTTCCTCAGATCAAATTCTGTTAAATAGGAAGCATATTATCATCCCCACTATAAAGATGAGGAAATTGACAGGTTATAGGACTGGAGGGTTTGCACAGGGTCATACAGCTAATAGACAGCAGGGTTAGGGCTAGATCCTAGGCCTTCTGCATCTGTATCACATGTAATCTGTAATATACAGCATAACAGACAGGATGGTAGGGTGGACAGAGGGCTAGCCACAAATTCAGGAAAATTTTTGTTCCAATTCTGCATTAGATACCTAACCAACTCTCTGGCCAAGGGTAAGATTCTTGAACCCTCAGAACCTCAGGGAACTCTCTTATTTGCTAAGTAGCATGCAAATTGCTGCTCTCCATTAGTAGAGGGAATTTATATACTGGAAGATTATGTATGTGTGCATGCATGTATGTATAATATGTGTATGTATATATGGATATGCACACACATGTATATCCACACACTCATATGTGTTTGTATATATCGATATGTGTATATGTCCATCTATACATATGTGTTAATTAACCTATAAAGAAAAATACTATATACAAATGTTCCTATATGTGAAATATTTTATTTCCCTGACAGAACATGCATGCATATGTTAAGGGCTAAAATTCTAGCTAGTCTGTCTAAAATATCTAATGAGTGGTCGCCAATAAATTATAAGCTTTAGCAAGAGTTAGGCTTTTAAGCATTTATTAAGGAAAACAAGAATTTGGTAAAGAGAGAGAGAAAGGCCTAGATTTCTATCTATTAAAGGGAGAGCACATTTCTAGCTCCCTTCTCCGCCAGCGTCCTCAGGAAAGAGCCCGAGACTGAGCGCCAGTCTCTTCCTTCCTCCTCCCACTAGCCCGCGTCACTTCCTGACTCCTGGTCTTGCCCTCAAAGACCTTCCCTTCATGGGCAGAACTCCTCTACAGTAAGTATCCAGCAGGTGGCGTTATTCCAATCGTTACACATACATACATATATACATACATGTATGTGTGAACTATGTCCCAAAAGCCTTAATGTAATTTTTATACTGTTAAAGCTTATATGACTATATGCAGATATATACATGAGTACATATTGTATTGTATCCACGAGTGGAGGAAGTCATTTACAATCTAGAAAGGATAAATCCATGTGTCTGACATGTACATTTATAGACACATATCTTGATCAATCAAAAAGTACTTAGCAAATATTTGCTATGTTTCAAGCAGTTTGTTAAGCACTAGGAAAATACAAAATGCAAAAACAGTTCCTGACTTCAAGAAGCCTACAATCTAAAGGGGAAGAAAAATGTAAAAATATATAGACATACATGATATATACTTAGGAGAGGACATAATTTCAGAAAGGGAGGCACTAGCAGCTGGGGAGACCAAGAAAGACCTTTTGTAGAAGGTGTGATTTTTTTAGATGAAACTTGAAGGGACCTGAGCAGACTAAGAATTGGGAGTGAAGAGGAAGAAGATTCCAGGTATAGATATCAGCAAAAAGAGAAAAAGAAAGAAAGAATCATTTAATACACACTTAATATGAACCACACATTGTGTTATATGATTAGAATATAAATGTTCTTTAAAGGGACCATTCCTGTGGTCAGGATTCTTATATTTTAATAGGGGAAGATGACAAATATAGAAAAGTAGTGATGAAGGAATACCCAGGAGGTAGAAAGCAGTTATGGTTACATGTATCTGGTAGTCAACCTATGGTTAGATTTCCTGGGTATATGGGAGAATTGTATGTAAAAGTGGAACATGGTGTAGTGGCTATGACCATAAGTAGAGAGAGTGGGCAAAGTATCCCAGTCACACTAATATCAATACAAGGATCCCTCTGGCTTACTGTTCCATACCAGGTTTTGAAGGTAGAAAGGCCTCCCCCTTTGTAACTTCTATCAGGGTAAACCACACAGCATCATGTCTCATATCTCTCTAAACCTGCTTGTTTGCGTGTATACAGTATACATTAACAATATTAGCATTACATCCTTAGCCCCAAATCAACCTTTCCCTGTAAGCCAGATCTTTTCTGGGAATTTCAAGGTGTTTTTTTTTTTCATAAAATGAGGAAAATAGTAAGTCTAGCTGGAGGACCTGAGATCTACACCCCTTGTCTAGTCTCCATTATTTATTTCCCAAGGTGGAGTTTAAAATGCACACCTCTTCCTCTTCCTCTGACAGCTAGGATGATTGCTCTGTCTATCCCTCTTCTCTTCACTGCTCCAAGCTAAGCATCTGGAATGAACACATCCTCCATTTCAGTTTTGGTTGATGCATCAACCGTGACATTTGCCTTTTACATATTAAGAAGAAGATGTCCCCTTATGTGCTGCTTGCGCTAAATCCCCAGACACGTTTATTTTAGATTTGTTGCATATTACACTTCAGGTCTTTAATTTACATCTGTATGATAAGCAGACAGCATCAGAAGAATGTGCCTACTGATCTCCAATGTAACTGAATTTGTCTGTACTTAAGGAAAAGCAAGAATTTTAGCAGGTGTGTGTGTGTGTGTGTGAGAGAGAGAGAGAGAGAGAGAGAGAGACAGAGACAGAGACAGAGAGAGACAGAGACAGAGACAGAGACAGAGAGACAGACAGAGACAGAGACAGAGACAGAGAGAAGAGATAGATAAAGGACACATGCCCATAATTTGATTTCTTACTATTTTGTGCTTTCTTTGGCAAAAAGCATACAAGGATGACATTGTGATTTCATGACTTAAAATTTGTAGAAATGAGGTCTTTTTACAAATCTAATGAATATTCACTTTATGTCCTCATATACTGAACCAGTGTGGTTTTTTTGGTCAGGCAATTGGGGTTAAGTGACTTGCCCAGGGTCACACAGTGTGTGTCAAGTGTCTGAGGCTGGATTTGAACTCAGGTCCTCCTGACTCCAGGGCTAGTGCTCTACCCACTGCACCACCTAGATTCCCTGAACCAGTGTATTTTTAAAGAACTTTCTTCTCAAACCATCTTCACTGAAATCTTAGTTTTTAGTTGTCTTGTTCATATATGTATATATGTGTGTGTATATATATATATATGTACACATATATACATATACATAGAAATAGATATATACATACATACACGTATACACACATGCACACACACACATATATATATATACACACACACACATATACATACACACACACACACACACACACACACACATATACAAACACATACATAAGGTGAGTCACTTGCGCCTTAAAACCAGTACTTTGGGCAGGTGGTGCTCCTTAGCCTTGGCAGGCAACCTGCCTAGGGGAAGGAAACCCTGATTTTAAACCTCTGCTGCCTTGTGGCTATACCCATATATGGGAAAGGCTTCGGGAGTTAACCCCAGGGAAAAATCAGGAGTCGGAGTCCCTTAGGCAGTTGGATGTTGGACATCACATCCCTCTGGCAACTCCTGCGGCAGCACTGGTGCCAAACTATATTGGCTCTGCCTCTCCTTTGGATCCATCAATGTCGAGGAGAGGGAAAACCTGCTGTATGGGCAACAGCTTGTTTTCCATATTGATCCACCCAGGCCAGCGCCCTGGAGGGGACACTCCAGCTACTCCTCATGGGGTAGATACAACACAGGATGTGGCAGCTACTGGTTATAAGTCACTCAGGAGCTGCGGCTCCCGTATCGGACTGCACACTGCACACTGTGGCCTGTGGCTCTTCAAGGTGCTTATGCATGGTCGTCTGTGACTGATCGAGGCCTACACTACACGCGTACACACACACACACACACACACACACACACACACACACACACACACACACACACACACATACACATATATAATAAGGAATATGCCAGAATCCTTCTAACATTATATCCTTTTGGGATCAGAGATGAGGATTAGGTTATAAAGAAAGGGATGTTGCATTCAGGTGCAGACATGTGGCATCCTCCTTTTCAAACTTGTAGCAGAGGATCATCTGACTTCTTTCTGAATATTCTCACATTTACCAGGCCATCAAAAGATCTCAAATTTCAATTATAGAATTAAGTCCAGAATATAGTGAAGTTTAATTAGCTAGAAGGGAGGCAATAGATGGTTCGGTGGATAGAGTGGTAGGCTTGGAGTTAGGAACATCTGAGTTCAATTCTGGCCTTAGACATTTCCTAGCTGTGTGACCCTGGACAAGTCACAACTCTGATTGTAAAATGATCCAGAGAAAGAGATGGCAAATCACTTGACTGTCCTCGCCAAGAAAATCCCAAATGGGGTCATGAAGTTAGACATGACTGAAAACAACTGAACAATAAATTAACCAGCTCAGAGAAGATGGATGACTTTTGTGAATCAGTAAAAACTCAGAACTAGAGAATATTGAATCATAGCATTTCGGGAATACCAAATAATCTCTGATATTTTCACCTTGGGGAATTTCCTTCAACAACAGAGATGATGCCTAATCTATGATTTTGTAGGAGGTTACCTGAGATAGCTAGAGGCTAAATGATTTGTCCTAAGTCTCACAACTAACAAGTCCAATGGGAAGAACTGAAGCCAGGTTTTCCTGACCATGAGCTCTTCATACTGTCCTCTACACCAGGCTATTTCTTCTTTCTAATATACAGGATGCACCAAAAGTCTTGGTGTAACTATGTTATTAAAGGTTAAAATTCCACTGAGACTTTTGGGACACATTGTATTAGAAAAATAACTCACAAAGTCTTGTTGCCAAGTAGATGTCTTGGTGTGTGCTTTAAGGAAGAGTTAAAGGTATTTTGTGCTTATTTCGTTTAACTGTTGGGTGAAGTAATAAAAAGTTGGGCTTGTGCCTAAAGTCTTGAGAACCCTTCATCCTCTAAGATTGAGAGTCCTATTTTTAATATTGTTTTGCTTTTCAGATCCCTTTTCATAGCACAATGATAAATTTCTAAATCTGAAACATTTCAGCAAACGATTATGTTGCTTTCAGTTAAAAAATATTCTATTAATTGGCAGAACTGTCCTTCTGCAGTGTGATGACAATGGATATTCACAATGATGGTCCGGGGGCACTTGAATATTCTGAAGTATCTTCTGAACCATTAAAGAAAGAAGAAATTATATTCAAGGTGGCTTCATTGTTGTATGTTTTAATCTATTTTTTTGAAAAGTGGGAATTTATACAGCTAATATGTAGCTGTATGTTAGTCCCAAAATGTGTTTATTTAGAATATGCCATTCCTTAGTGATGCCAGAAATCACATAATTTGTTGTAACATAAAATATGAATTTGTGGAAATTTGTAAGCTTGTTCATAATCAGAAGCGTGATTGAACATGTTTCCTGACTGATCTAGAAAAGATTCTATTTTGTTTAAGACAATAAGGAATGGAATGAAACAATAGATTGTTATTTGGCTGGTATATGTCATTTAGCTGCTATATACATCAACAAATTCTAATGAATAAACACTTGCTATGTGACTAAAATACATTTGTTTGATGTAGGATGGGATCTAAGGTTATATGAGATGTGACATTTGCTTGAATGGAAGTTACAGCCTAGTAGAGATCCATGATATATATGAGGGGGAGAGAGTATAGGGAGGAAAGCAAGAAGTCTGCTTTGCATATGTGAAAGCACAGTCAGCTTGAGGTATAATGCAGTAAGAGCTAGGAAAGAGAGACAAGCAATCATGTATTTGATGACATCTTGCAGAAAGAAACAGACTAAGTAAAAATAGAGAAGTCTGCTGTCTTCCCTGGACAGGTATGCGATACTTGTCAGATAGGATGACTAGTACCTGTTTCTTGTCTTTTGGTTATTCATATGGTCACAAATGATGCTGTCAGGAAGAATCTAGGAAGCATTACTAAAGCTTAGAATACCTTGAGCAAAAAGCTAATGGCTCCACAAAGCAGGTGGATGGTATTTTTATCACTGTCATTTATCAAAGAAAAGGGTTACAGAAGAAATAAAAACGGAAACATTGGGGAGTGAATAGTTAGATTAAGGAGATATCTGAAAGTGAGATTTGTATTTCTGGACTGTGACTTAAAATGCCACAAGGCTAGGTCACTCACCCAGGATAACATGCTGCTAACAAGGTCTGGCAAGAAGGGATTCATTTAGAGTCTTGCAATTCTAATTAGAGAAGTTTTGAGCTGAATTGAAAGGGGAGGAAGAAAATGTCTTATGGATATATTGCAAGCTAAGTGCCACAGAGAGTAGATTGTCAAGGTGTAGTCTCTACCAGAGGCATTTCCCTCTGTATAGTCTTGCCTGGTGAGTACATAGTTAGGGGTACAAATGGGCAAAAGTCTCCCTGGAATTTCAATATTTATATTGTAGGTCTTATGGCTTCATCTTTTCACTAATCTCCTTGTTAGTATTTTATTTAGATTTTTTTTGCATTAATATTAATTTTCTTTAAATGTTTTTGCCCTTCCCAATTTAGGTTTCAAAACCATATTTATGTTATAAACAGGATTTAGTAGGACTCCTGCACCTGTTTTTAAAAATAGTTTATATATTATTAGGGCTAATTGTTATTTAATTGTTTAGTAGAATTCAATCATGAATTTATCCAATAATGGGGATTTTTTCTTAGGAAGTTCATTTATGGCTTGTACAATTTATTTTTCTAAGATATGGTAATTTAAGTATTCTATTTCTTTTTCTGTTAATCTGAGCATTTCATATTTTTCTAAATAATCATCAATTTCACTTAAATTGTCAATTCTCCTGGTATATAATTATGCAAAATAACTTTATAATGGGTTTAATTTCATCTTCATTGGTGTTGTATTCATTCTTTTTATTTTTGATATTGGTAATTTTTTTCTTTTTTTAATCCAATCAACTAATTGTTATTTATATTGTTTTTTTCCCCCACAAAACCAGTTCCTAGTTTCATTTATTAATTCAATTAAAAACAACTTTTACTTTGATTAATTTTCACTTTGATTTTTAAGATGTTCATTTTGGTGTCTAATTGAGGATTTTTAGTTTGTTCTTTTCCTATTTTTTTTGGTTGCATGCCAAATTCATTGATATGTTCTTTCTCTATTTTATTGATGACATTTAGAGATATAAAATTTGCCCTAAGTATTGCTTTGGCTGTATCCCCAAATTTTGTTGTGTTTTTTCATTATTGTCATTCTTTTTTAATGAAATTATTGATTGATTCTATAATTTGTTCTTTGACCACTTATTCTTTAGGATTAAATTATTTAGTTTTCAATAATTTTACTCTATGTTTCTATGGTTCTTTGATGACTATAATTTTTATTGCATTATGTTTTGAAAAGGGTCATTTAATCTTTGTTTTTCTGCATTTGCTTCTCAAGATTTTATGCCCTAATACATGCTTAAGTTTTGTGAAAGTGACATGTCCAGCTGAGAAAAAGGCATACTTCTTTCTATTCCCATTCAATTTTCTCTAGAGGTATATCATATCTAACTTTTCAAAAATGCTATTAATTTCTTTAACTCCTCTAATTGTTGGTTAGATTTTTCTAGCTCTGAGAGGGTAAAGTTGAGTTCCCTAATAGAATAATTTTACCGTTTATTTCCTTTTATTACTTTCTTCCATTTAACTTTTCCTTTAAGAATTTGGATGCTGTGCCATTTGTTTAGTAATTTATATAATATATTATTTATGTAGCATAGCCTTTGGATTTGTATAGTATTTATATGTTGAGTATTCATATAACTTCATTGTCTATGCTGTCTTTTAGCATGATATGATTTCCCTGCTTCTTTTAATTCTTTTATTTTTAATTCTAATTAATTAATACTAATTACTTAATTCTAATTAAGGTCTTAACCTTTTAATTAGGTGTATTTTTGCTTTTGCTTTGTCTGATATCATGATTGCTACCCCTGACATTTTACTTCAGCTTAAGCACAATATATTCTGTTTCATACCCTTATTTTAACTCGTTGTCTTTCCCTCTGTTTCAAATTTGTTTCTTGTAAAAAATACATTCTTAGATTCTGTTTTCTAATCCATTCTGCTACCCACTTTTATTTTAGGGGTGAATTCATTACAACTACCTTCATAGTTATAATTACTCACCATGCATTTACTTCCATCCTATTTTCTTCTGCTTATCCATCTCTTACTTTTTATCCTTTTCCTCCTCTAAAATCTGTTTTGCTTCTGATCACTTCCTTCATCAGCCCTCCCTTTTTGTTTTTTTTTTGTTTTTTTTGTTTTTTTTTAGTGAGGCAACTGGGGTTAAGAGACTTGCCCAGGGTCACACAGCTAGTAAGTATTAAGTGTCTGAGGACAGATTTGAACTCAGGTACTCCTGAATCCAGGGCTGGTGCTCTATCCACTGCGCCATCTAGCTGCCCCTAGCCCTCCCTTTTTAAACTCTTTCTCATTTGCTCTTACCTTCCTACTTCCCTGTAAGGTATGAAATGATTTCTATAACCAATTGAATGTATACATATACACACAAATACATATTTCCTTCTTTGAAACATTTTTTTTTGGTGAGGCAATTGGGGTTAAGTGATTTGCCCAGGGTCACACAGCTAGTACATGTCAAGTGTCTGAGGCTTGATTTGAACTCAGGTCCTCCTGAATCCAGGGCCAGTGCTTTATCCACTATACCACCTAGCTGTCTTATATAAATTGAAACAATTTATATGTGTTGTTCAAGCATTGCCTAACCCCATCCTCATACCATTTTCCCTTCCACTGTAAAAGCTTTTACTTGAATCCCTCTTTGGTGAGGTAACTTTCCTCATTCTTCCTTTCCCTTACCCTTTATCACAGTACATTCCTCTTTTGTATCCATCAATTTTTTTTTTTTACATCATCCCAATATAATTGGCACCTATGACTTCTATCTATGTGGACTCTTTCTAAAAGCCTTAATAATGATAAAGTTCTTAGGAGTCAAACATATCTTCTTTCCATATTGGGATGTAAAAAAAAATAAATTTAATAAGTCCCTTAAGATTTTTCTATCATGCTTACCTTTTTATGCTTCTCTTGTGTCTTATATTTGAAAGTTGAATTTTCTTTTCAGTTCTTGTCTTTTCATAAGAAATGCTCAAAAAGTACTTAATTTTATTAAATGTCCTCTTTTTCCCTTGAAGTATTATGCTAAGTTTTGCTGGATAGGTTATTCATTATTGTAATCCTAGTTCTTTTACCCTATGGGATATCATATTCCAAACCCTCCACTATTTTAACATAGTAGCTTCTAAATCTTGTGTGATCACTGTGGATCTCCAATATTTTAATGATTTCTTTCTGGCTGCTTAACATGTTTTCTCTTTGATCTGGGAGATATTTCATATTTTCTTCTAGTTTTCAAAAATATTTTGACTTTATTTTATTGTTTTATGATGTCTCATGGTGATAATATCTTCCAGTTGCCCAATTCTGATTTTTAAAGAATTATTTTCTTCAGTGAGCTTTTTACCTCTTTTTCTATTTGTCCAATTCTGATATTTAATGAGTTCTTTTCATCAGTGTAGTCTTAAACCTCTTTTCCTCTTGAGACAATTATGTTTTTAAAGTATTATTTTTCAGGGGGTTTTTGTGCCTATTTTACCAAGCTGCTAATTGGCTTTTTATAATTTTCTTTTCTAGCTCTCCTTTCTTTTCCCAATTCTTCCTTTATCACTATGATTTTGAAAATTATTTTATCTCCTCCAGGAATTCTTCTTGGGTCTGTGCCCAATTCACATTCCACCCCCCCCTCCCCCGGCCTTGAGGCTTTGCCTGTAGGTGTTTTGACACCATTGTCTTCTTCTGAGTTTGTGCCTTGATCTTCTGACACTATAGTAGATTTTTATTGTCAGGTTTTTTTTTTTGTTGTTGTTGTTGATGATGATGATGTTCACTCTCTTAGCCTTTTTCTTGGCTTTGAACTTTATGTTAAAGTTGGGCTCTGTTGTTTGAATAGGAGGAGGAGGGACATTGTCCCAAGCTTCAGGTTTTTTCACACTGATCTTTTCAGAACTAGTTCTGATAGTTTGGACCTTTTTATTACTTACAAGCTGGTGTTATTTGGGGAGAAGCTTGTCACTGCTCTCCTCATTTGCACTCTGGTTCTTACCCAGAAAGCAGCCCTGATACCTTGGAATTGCAATTGATACATCTCCGAGTCCCAACTCCTTTGGGATCAATACTGCTCCCCAGGGCCATTTGTAATGTTGGGATCACAAGTGATACTGCTCCTCAGGGCTCCTGGTCCTTCCTGATTGAAAATGATCCTCTCTACCTTTGTACTGTGACATAGAAGTGGGTATAAGCAAAGAAGTTTCCAAATAGTATCTGATCCTCTGTCCAGAGCTAGCATAAACATCCCCAATAATCTCTTTTTGACCAGCTGCCAAGTCCCTTTGCTGTTTCTGGCTTGAACAGCTGCTCATGGTGTTGTTGCTTCCGTCACCACCACCTACTCCCACCACTGATGTAGGCTTCAGGCCATTCTCCATCCCCATATAACAGAGTTCTCCTTCCAACTTCCTAAGTTGTCTTGGGCTGGACAAATGTTTCACCCTGATATCTTTTTTTTTTCCGGCTCTGCCACTTCGGAATTATATTTGAGGATTTAGTTTAAAATTGATTGGGGAAAGGAATGTTGGGAGAGCTCATCTGAGTCCTTCTACTCATCCATTTTGCGTCTGCCCCCAGGAAATCTTGGCTATATTTCTCCAACAGAGACCTTGATGTATACTTGAGGGTTCATACTATCTGTCTCTGATTCCATCAGCTTGAGACCTCATTCCAGTGTGTTCTCCCTACTGTTATCTACCAGAAACCTGTGCCCCAGTTCCATTAAACCAATTAACATTGATTCAATTTGGTAAAGGAATATTTACTGTAAAGACATAGAAAGTATTTACGTTATTATCATTTTTCTCTCACCAAACATCTGAGGACACCTATTTCTGAATCTCCTCATACCACCTAAGTCCCTGAGGAGGGTGGGCTTGAATGCAACACAGTTTCTAGGTAACATTAGTTTCACCAAATTCATTTCCAAATGCAGCAAGGCTAATGGATGAACAAGTCTTCATTTCAAGTGCTAGGCGGAGTTAAGCAGATGACTTGGAACTTCACCCTTTATGATCTATTTTCCAGCTAATCCCAGTAGGAACCTGAGCTACTGTACTTCTGTTAATTTATTCTCCTGACTTTTCAGAACTCACAAAGTCATTGTCATAAACAAAATCCTTTACCTGAAGGCAAGGGAAAGCATACACAAAAGATGTAGCATCAACAGCAAAGCTATATGGTCATTGCTTCATTCCAGCTTCTGGTGAGTTCTCCCCAACTCAGTAACCCACAGTAGACCCTACTACTTCAATGGCACCTGAAAAGAAAGTACCACACCCAGACATTTAGTCTGGCTAGTGAGTACTCCTTGACATTGGAAAATTTCCATTTTTAGTTCCTGAGCCAATTGAAAAGGTTGATCTTTAAAAGGTGATTAATGGATCAGAACAAGTTCCAGAATAGTTGCACATGCTCCAAATGGGCTTTCCTCAGTCGCACTTGGTGTGCATGTTTATGTGTCTAAATCAATCTCTCTCTCTCTCTCTCTCTCTCCCCCTGTATACACACATATGTATATATACAAACATGGACATATATAGATATACACACATGTCTCTGTGGCCACTCAAGGATTCCTATCCTCTTCCCTTCATCCCCTCTTTTGCTACAAACAATGTTATCATGTTGGCCCTTGATAAGCCTTTAATAATAGATATCAGTCTCAATGTGATCCTGGTCCTTCCTTATTGTTGCTTCAATTTCAGTGAGCATTACAGGATATGAATATGGGGCTGTGAAAGAGGAGGGGGGGGTCTAGCTTGGAGATCTTCTTTACCCATTGTCTTCCCTGGGCCTCAGATCAGGTCCCAATTGGGATCTGAGTTCAGTAATCCTGTTTCTGCTGGCACCTAGCAAGTGACTTAGAATTGCCAATTACCATGGAAATACCATTGTTTAGTTAATACCAAGCACTGATAAAGCACATGGTGGTCATTGATGGGGTGCAACTTCTGCACAGTGTGCCAAATGTCAAAATGAAGAAAATTATCCAAACATGGTGGAGGTGGGAGTAGCTATGACCCTTTCAAGGCAGTCGAATGCCTAGTGGATAAACCTGTAGATAAAGAAAACTCCAGTGGTCAAGCTTTTCTAGAAAGGACTTGACTAAATCAGTTAAAATGACTTTTGAGAGCTTGATTGTAGTCTTTTTGTGTGTGTGAAGAAATGGAGAGGTGTAAAATGAATGGGAATTCTCAGTCTCTAGGAGACTTCAAATTGGTGAGCTGACTCAAGATTGCTAGTAATTTTCACTTACTTGTTGGCAGAGTGGGGGTGGATGGGATACTGTCAATAGAGTAGGTTGTGACTTGGCACAGGTTGTATCTTCTACATCTGGAATTTCATTGGTATAAGGAACTCTCAGGTGTTGAAGCTTTTTCTACTAATATATGTTAGCACATTCTCTGCAATTTATGGTTTTAGAGAATTTCCTGGAGCATGAGGAGTTCAGAGAGGTAGAAAGTGCCATAGTAGGACTTGAACCCATATCTTCTTGACTCCATGGACAATTCTGTATCTGTTTTGCCAAGACTAACCACTAATTCATCCATCCATCCATCCATCCATCCATCCATCCATCCATCCATCCATCCATCCATCCATCCATCCTTCCTTCCTTCCACCTATCCATCCATCCATATGTATATGTGGATGTGGATATACTCATATACATGTATGTGTGACTGTATATAAATATATTTACATATATACACATGCATATATACATGCTTCTTTTGTTTTCTATTAAGGGCAAGCACTGCTGTGAAAAACATATTTGATCATTCAATAACCATCATTGCCAGCAATATAATATTTGAATACAAATGACATTTACTATGGGTTATTGATTTGGTCATGGGTTCACAGTCTTATACTCATTCTATTATTGTTTGTATAGGAATTCTCTATAACACTTCAAGTTTTTTCATTTAAAGGTATCAGGTACAATATAGACCATTCTTATGGAATATGATGAGCAGACCATTTTAATTTGTGAAGATTAGATGGTAACATTAAGATTGGTTTCAGCAAGCACAGGATATCAGACAACTCCTCTAAAAACATTATCTTTATAAGTTAGTAGTGCCTTTTCACACAAAATCATATCACTGGACTAGAAATTTTTGGTCAAGGTCAAGGTAAACCAAATAGTGAGTAGCCACCGAGATTGTCTTCCTTCTTCCTCCTCCTCCTCCTCCTTATTTCTTCCTCTCCTTTTTCTGCTCCTCCTTTCCCTCCCTCTCCCTTGTTTTACCCTAACCTTCTCTTTCCTCCCCCAGGCAGAGAGCCAGGACAATTCAATATCTGTATGAAAAACAGTAATTTGAAGTTTACCTTTGAAGTTATAAAATCATTAACATTTTTGTCAAATTTTTTTAAAAAAAGCTGTTTATTCTGTTATATGCATAGCATGTCATATGTTGTGTCATATGTCTGTGTCATATGTTATATACATAACATCTATTCTACTTTTTATAGTTGGCGATTCTGACTTCATATAGCTGTTTTTAGTAACATTTAAAAATGACCCTTGGCTTAAAAGATGTTCTTTATACTTTAAAATAGTTTTAATTTCTTTGGATATGCCTACTGTATAATTAAGTTACCACTGTTATACTGGCAAAGTGTGGGATGTAAATACATAATTCTGCTGCCAAGGCTACTAGAAATGTTATCATAAAGTGTTTTCTTGATTCTTGAGGAGGCTCACAAATATCCGAGGGTTCATCATTTCTCAAAAAGACATTAATGATATTGACTGTCCGAGACTGGTGGGGGATGGGGCAGAAAAAGACTAGAGACAGAAAAATAATGCAAGGATAAGGATATTCTTTCTCCACTGTAATGGACATGAATGGTGCTATTAACTGAAGCTCATTAAAATCATGTATCTTTTAACTCTGAAAATCCTTCATCCCTTATGATGAAGTGATTCTTCTCATATGTCATACAGCTGTTGCCAGATTGATGTGTTTGAATAAATAAGTCCATTTCTGAGTCGATCTTTTTCTTTAACTCATTTGATTTGCTCCATGGGAATTTTTACATGGCTCCAAGACTAGGGACTGATGCTGATATATAACTACAACCTTTAAGCTCTAAATGAAACCATGTCAAATTAAGCTTAACACCCGCTGAATTTTTAGTCATTTTTTTTACCATTCAATTTGGCCAAAAAAAAATCACCCTTTTATAACAACATGGAACCTTGGCATAATTTAGACTTTAGAACATAGATCAAAGAAGTTGGCATCTGAGGAAGAAAAAAAAAAAAGGTTGATGTGATGAACGGCTGCATGTCTCAGCCAATTTTCCTGCATTGGGCCCTTTATAAACAAGCCAGAATCATCATCAGAATGCTTCTATTTGTAACCAAATCCCTGTGCTCCATTCCTTTCTATTAGCAGTCCAGCTATTCCTTAATAACCTAAATCTTTCTAAGCAAAAACTGTCTTCAAGATTTTTAGGAAAACCAAGAAATAAAAATGATTGATTCCCTCCCTTAAAAATTCACTAAAGACTCAATTGGTACAGATTGTTGTGATTCATTTGTTGTATCATAATATACAGCAAAAAGAAAATATACTATACCAACTTTCAGGGAAAAATGATATCAAATAGCTTCTAAGTAGGTTCTTTTAATTTGCATGCATAATCATTTGTAGAAACATACAACAGAATTTGACATATTAGTGATTTGTATTCATAAACAATATTTGTGCCAAAAGGTGAACAAATTCTATAAGATCCATTATTCTTTCCTCATAAAGCTTACATTCAGTCCCCTCATTTAAGAGGATATCAAAATTTAGCTATGTAAGTAATATTCATTCTACTTGATTTTCAAATGACCACAATTTGTTTCTTTAGGACAAGCCTTCATATCTGAAGAAATAAGAGTCATGTAAACAGATGCTCAATTTGAGGTCTATTTGAGTTGTATCACACTCCTATAATTGTCTTTTAAGATAGGATGCATTTATCTGGAGACACTCGGCTGTTTTGCCACTGACTTTTTGGTTACCCATTTGTAGCCAGTAAAAATCATGGCCCTAGAACTGGCCCTACAAACACTGCTTCATTGAGTAAAGGGAAAAAATGGAAGCCTTTTGTTCCCCATTCCACCAAGTTGTTGCTTATCCCTGGTTAGGGGCATGTTGTTTATTTCAAAGGAGAATCTTTGTAATGAACTTCTCTCGTTAATCACTTGTTAAAAAGTTTGTACATGGGATTGGTGTTTTGGGAAAAGATTGAACTGGATGGCCTTTGAATCCTTCCAGCACTGTGTTCTTGTTTTGAAGGGCATGGAAATAATTTTGTAGGTCTTGCATTCAGTGGTTCTATCTCTCTGGCCTCTATATTGTGGAGTCTTAGGAAAGTAGCCAGGATCCCAAAATGAAATGCTTAAGGGTAAATTCATGTGTCTCTGTGTGTGTGTATACATATAAATATAAACAAACAAACAAATAGGTAGATAGATAGATAAATGAATGAATGAATTAATAAACAAACAAATACATACATGAATGAATGGATAGATGAATAAATGGGTGAATGAATGATAAATGAATGAATTATTTAATAAGTATATGTGTGTATAAATATGTATATGTGTATGTATATATATGTATGTATACACACACATAGCTTTCTCAGAGGCACTACTTATTTTTAAAGACCTATGTCAGTGAAATTTGCTGCAGCTATCAATCAGTTCTGCTTCTAAAGGGGAATACACTTTAGGCATCTTAATGACAATACTGAGTCATTAATTCCATTATTTAATTTTCATTTTCAGAATAACTTTGGTTTTTATGTATAGCTCATATGTATCTATAAACTTTTATTGGTCCCTCTAATTGCTTTGTAATACTATGAAATGTAGATATAAAAATCAGTTCCAGTGGCCTTTATGCCTATGACAGGAATAAAAAATGATCTTATTTCTTATGTTTCTATTCTCAGTCAACAAACATTTACTAAATACTATGTTCACATATACAGATATATATCTTTAAGACATGTCAAAAAGATTCAATGAATGAGGTCAAGTTCTTTGGTTCTATTGAGAGTTGTGGCATTTCATGTTGCTTCAATGAGTTTTCCATCAACTGAATGGAGTACTTCTTGTTACATCGAAATTTTTGTCATAATATATTTTTGTCTTGGGACTTGACCTAGTTTTATTAGTCATAACATTGTTTTAATTGCTCACTTTTGAAACAATGAAAACTATAGGATCAAGGTGTAAATGTAAAGGCAAAGTAAATTTTAATTAGAGGGATGGATGAGTGAAAACAAATAGACTTTCATAATTCATTTAAAAATTGATGTTCAGTAGCATCTTGCTCCAAAGTCTCATCATGGCGTAGACTTAATGTTCTTGAAGGCAATGCCAACAAAGTGTAAGCCTTGGCAGTTTATACTATCCTGGGCAGATTTCCATCTTGAGCCCAGTGATGGATGTCATAGCTACCATCTCAAAAGCAGATCAACTTTATTCAGAAAGGCTCCTGGATATCTAGCCTAAGGACAATGAAGTTGTTATTCAAAGTAACTTTCTCTTTTTAATTTTTTTTAAGAAATAAAAAAAATCAGGTCTGCATTCTTTCCTTCCCATTTCTCTCCCTATGCCCTAATTGAGTAAACAAGAAAAAGAGTACTCCTGCTACAAACATGGACAGTCAAGCAAAACAAATCAAAAAAGCTTTTAAAAACTACCCTACTTATTTACAGAAAATGTACAATATTAGTTCTTGCAGGAAATGTCTATATCATGAAATCTTATAACCTTGAACTACTGGTTAAAATGGAACTTTCATGTTTCAATAACTTGTTGAATTTAATTTAATTATATATAATTTCCCCAAATTCTACTTCTCAATGCATGAGCAATGCATACAGCCCATTTTCATTGTCAAGTGGATGGGTCTATATAAGTTCTGTGCCCAGATAAGAAGAGATAAGCCTTTGGGCTCATCATGATCTTATTGTTCGAGATGATTGCTGTGCCAAACTCAGTAAAGTTTTAATTTTGGATCTTCCACTATTTCAACAGAGTTCTTTGTTATTGTTATGTTGTAATTGAAGGGTGAGAGGAGAGAGATGAGGGATTTTCCAGGGAGGGAAAGATTTCTAAAGGTTCCTTAAGATCCAGATTTCTACTCTGAAAGAAATTGCAATATTTACAAAGGCAAAATGAAATCCAGACTTGATAAATTCTCTTTTTTGGATTCAGTTTAGGAAGACACTCTGCATGATTTGGGCCTAAATTATTCTTCTCTTTTTTCCACTGTGTATTATAATAATTTAGGTAGGAGTTATCAGTCTAATTCCCAGTATCTTTTTGCCCACATTGTTACAGTTATGTCCTTCCTGTTTAAGAAGGACAACAGAGCATAAAGTGCAGCAACATCAAGAAAGAATATTTCAGTAAACTATTAAAATGAACTGAATCAGGCGGGTATATTCCAGACATAATAGTTTTGATGTGAATGTAAACATGCACAGCAAAATAGCTTCTGTTTGGCAGAGGAGGGGAATGGTGGTAAAGGGCAGATGGATGTGCCTCTGTGTGTGTGTGTGTGTGTGTGTGTGTGTGTGTTTGTGTGATGTAGATGCTTGCTTAAATCATACAGACTGCTTGGCTTTGCTGTTCATTTCCTTAAGAAAATAACAATTTTTATAGTATTCAGATTCTCCTAAGTCAGGTATTCATCCATGCCTCACTGAATGAAATGGTGTCTTTCCATCTGTAAGCAGTTTCCCAGAGCTCCTGCTTTTTCAGGATTTGAGATATCTTGTCTCTTCTTTCTACAATCCATCTTCTGTGCATCTGCCAAAGTGCAGGTCGGCTCACAGCACCCCATTACTCAATAAACTCTATTGGCTCGCTCTTACTTCTAGGGTCAAATACAACCTCTGTTTAGCTTTTATAGCCCTTCACACCCTATCTCTAAGCTACTTTTCCAACCTTATTGCACATTACTACTCTACTACCTTATTCCATAGTTCATCCAAATTATTCTTGCCAATCATGTGTAAACATGACCCACAAGCTCCAATCTCTGTGGTTTTGCCTTGGTTTTTAATAAGCCTACAATCCACTCCAGACCCACTGTTGACCCTTAATTCGCAATTTCCCTCAAAACATGAATTCTTTCCTGATCTTCCTAACTTCAGTGCTTTCCCTCTAAAAATGGCCTTGTATCTATTTCATACATTTTGGATATATTTTAATATTAATCAATCAACCAATTATTTAATTATATTAGTAATTTTAATTAATTTTATTATTAATTTTTATATTTCTCCCAATAGAATGGAAGGACATTGAGAGCAGGATTGGTTTCATTTTTGCCTTTGTATGTCTAGCATATATCATGATATCTGACAGAGGAGTTACTTAATAAATGCTTGTTAATTAATGTAGTCTGTGAGCCTCAAGTGTGCTTTTTGTGTTTGTGAGGCAATTGGGGTTAAGTGACTTGTCCAGGGTCACACAGCGAGTAAGTGTCAAGGGTCTGAGGCCGGATTTGAACTCAGGTCCTCCTGAATCCAGGGCCCGTGCTCTATCCACTGTGCCACCTAGCTGCCTATCAAGTGTGCTTTGATTGTTTTCCCTTTGTTCATTAAGGTCATTGTTGATCTCTACTGAAATTCTACCTCAGTATTATATCATGACTTGGAAGTGTGTCTAGGCTCTAAAAAGATAGCACCATATTTAGAATTTGTAGGCAGTTCTGGAACTCTATCTGGAAAGGCCAAAATAATGCAAGCCTGTCAGCCAAGGATGGCATAGCAATATTCAGAAATTCTCATTTCTGTGTTGGTTATCAAGTAAAGAATTTCGTTATTTCCATAAACATTATGTAAGGCACATTTGCTAATGTATGGAGTATTTGAAATCTCTGGTGATGGAGGGAAGAATTCACGATAACAAAATGATGGATTCTTGAAGCATTTGAGTTGACTTTCATCAAGATCAGCTTAAGTCTCATGGGACATCCCAGGAAGTCCTTAGGAAGACTTTGCCAGCCTTTTCATTTGTTGGTGCCTTCTTGCCAAGATTACCTCCAATTTACATTATGAATATCTTCTACATACATAGTTATTTGCTCCATGATGGCAGTGACAGTGTTTTTGTCTTTTTAAAAAAATTTTCCAGTGTTCAGCACAGTGCCGGTGCATTGTAAGCCCTTAGTAAATGCTTGTTGACTCAACTTACTTATGTGTTCAGATTGGATGGAATTACAGATTTGTTTGACCAGATTTACTGAAGTTCATTAATTTGGTCTTAAAATGGGAAACTAGTATTCCCAGATGCCTGCCAAGCCAGACAGGTGGATAGATGGCCCTATGTGAATTGGCTGGTTCCATCTCATTTGACAGTGCATTTGCTGATGTTGCATAAGACAAAATGCTTTAAATAAGGCATATCCAGATAATTTATTTTACCAGCCTGTTTTTTAAGGATAGCCTTTTGGGGGAAATGTCTTATCTGCCCTGAAGCTTCTGATGTGCTCTGTGTGGGAACTCATTGTTTAATTTTGAGAAATAAAATAGCTACTTTTTTGTTTGTTTTTGCTTGGTACTCTTTGGTCAGACCCTGAAGCTCTGTGAAAGGTTATTTTGCTGTTAGTGATTGTTTATGGCAAGCATGGAAATTCATGCAAGATGTAAGAAATTATCCTGGGGTTTAAATGATATCAGACCATGGCACAAAATAGACTTTTTATAGGAATAGAAAGGGTCCTGGCATGTTCCCTTTTCCTGGTTTTGATTGAGAGTCATAAGATCCAGTTCAATTTGGTTCATTTTCATTCTAATCCAACAAACATATAATAAATGCCTAGTATATGCCAGCCTCTGTGCTTGGTGCTGGGGTCGCAAAGATAAAAATTAAATACCCCATGCCCATTAAAATCTTAAATTCTACTGGGGTAGGGGGAAAGGAATACACTAATCATATATTACTAATATGTACATACATTAATCATAATATCATAGATTTAGAGTTGGAAGGGAACTTAAACTTTATCTAATCCAAATCCTTCACCCAACCTTAAGGCCTAAAGAAGTTAAATGACTTTCCTCAGGTCACACAGGTGACCCAGGAGTAGAGATGGGATTTGAACAATAACTCTCTGGATGCAAATTAGTGGGCTTTCTACTGTATCATGAAGATAATACAAAAAAGCAAGATATCATTAAGGACTGTGTATGTGAATTAATTGATCTAGGAAGCACCAAGAGGAGGAAAACACTTCTATCAACATAATTTGACACCTTCTCTGCAATTTATAGTATTAGCCATTTGCTACAAGACACAGAAATGCCAGCATACACCAGAGGTGGGGGCACAAGTTTTTCCTGTTTCAAGGCCAGCACTCTATTCAATGTAGCACAGTGCTCCTCAATGCATACATCATAAATACAAAGTGATTGGGTGTTCACAAGAACACTGACAATGGTGGGGTAAGAGGATTCAGGAAAGGCTTCAGTTTGGAGTTGGCACAGGAACTGATTCTTAAAGGGAGGTAGGAATTCCAGGAGAAGAAGGTTAAAATAAAGCATATTTTAGACATAGGAGGTTAAAAGGCCCAGATCCAAGCAATGGAGTGGTGCACATGATAATTGGTGAGGAGGCCAGGTTGGTTTGTGTGTGTGTGTGTGTGTGTGTGTGTGTGTGTGTGTGTGTGCATGCATACAAAATTAACCTATAAATATAGGTTGGAGTCAAATTGTACAGAACTTCTAATTCCAAACAGGTATTTATATTTTATCTTGAAAATAATAGGGAAGGGAGCCAAGATGCTGGAGAATAGGTAGTTACCCAGTTGAACTCTCTCAACATTCCCCTCTAAACAACTTTAAAATTATTCCTCAAACCAAATTTTGGAGTGGCACAGCCAATAAAAGGTCAGAGTGAGAGATCATACCAGCCTAAGACAATTTATGAGGTACACATGAGAGATCTGTGACACTGGGGTGAGGACCAACCCAGAGTGCATGGCACAGCATCAGAAGTGGTACTTGGTAGTGATGTTTGTCACAGCAGCAGCAGCAGTTTGGGGAGCTCTCAGCCCAGAGATGATAAATTGGTCAGACAAGGGGTCATAAAAAAATTACAGGGGACCTTTTGCTAGCACTAGCTGAAACTGGTGCTTATTGGTACTCTCTTGCTCATATAATACTAGGTCATAGTTCACCTAACATAGAGTAGCACTTGTGGTTAGTAACAAACTGGGATGGGGAGGATGATATAAGGGAGGGCAGATTAAGGGAGGCAGTTGTCAGAAGCAAAAATTATTTTTGAGGAGGGATAGGATAAGAGAGAGACAGAGACAGAGACAGAGACAGAGAGAGACAGACAGACAGAGAGGATGAATGTGAATGGGAATAAATAGAAGAAAAGAAGATGGAGGGAAAGAAACAGTAATCATAATGTGAATGAGAAGAGCTCCCCTATTAAATGGATACAGATACTAGAATGGATTAGAAAACTGAAACCAACAATATGTGGTTTATAAGAGACACACTTGAAATAGAAGGACATAAAAAGAGTTAAAATAAAGGGCTGAAACGTAATCTATTATACGTCAAGTGACACAAATATGGCAGGGGTAGCAATCACAGTATCTGACAAAGCAAAACCAAAAATAAACCTAATTAAAAGAGATAATCCGGCAAGCTACATTTTGTTAAAATGTATCATAGAAATGAAATAATATCAAAACATTTTATAGCAAGTTTCTCTGATAAAGGCATGATTTCCCAAATATAACAGGGAACTGATTAAAATATATAAAATAAGAGCCACTCTCCAATTGGTAAATGAACAAAGGTTAGGAACAAGCCGTTTCCAGAAGAAGAAACAAAATAATCTATAGCCATGTGAAAAAATTCTCTAAATCACTATTGAGGAGAGAAATGCAAATCAAAACAACTCTGAGGAACTACCTCATTGTATCAGAAATTATGAATACTGGAGGGGATGAGGGAAAATAGGTCCATTAACAAACTGTGCAAACCCAGAAATAACAATATTAGAGCTATATCCCAATGAGATAAAAGAAAAAAGGATCTATATGTATAAAATATTTAGTTCAATTATTTTTATGTTGTCAAAGAATTGAAAATTGAAGAGATGCTCATCATAGAGGAATGGCTGAATAAGTTATGGCATATGACTGTGACAGAGCACTATTTTGCTATATATAAGAATGACAAGGGAGATAGTTTCAGGAAAAAAATGGCAAGAATTATATGATCTGATGCAAAATGAAGCAAGAAGAACCAGGAGATCATTGTGCATAGTAATAACAATGTTGTAATCACTTGGTTACTCTTGTCAGTGCAATAATCCAAGAGAAGTCCAAAGGACTCATAATGAAAAAAAGGCTATACACCTTCAGAGAGAGAAGTGATGAATTCTGAGTGCAAATTGAAATGTAATTCTCTAACTTTATTGTTTTTCCTTTTTTGCTCTTTGTCTAGCATGAAAATGTTTTGCATTATGTTACATGTATAATTGACATCATTTTGCTTGCTTTTGCAGTGGGTGGGAGAAGGATGGCAAGGAGGGAAAGAATTTAAAACTGAAAATATAAAAAGAAAGGAATGTCAAAAATGATTTTTTTTTTCAAAAAAGAAAGTAGTAGGGAACCACTGAAGATTACTGAGAAGGGCAAGTGATATAGCCAGATCTATTCTTTTAGGGTTATCAGTTTGGTTGCAGTATAGAGGATTATTTTGAGAGAGAAGTGACTGATGATCAATTAGGAAACACTTTAAGTCATTCATATGAAAGGTGATGAGGGCCTGATACTTTATTTTTATTTTTTGCAGGGCAATGGGGGTTAAGTGACTTGCCCAGGGTCACATAGCTAGTAAGTGTCAAGTGTCTGAGGCCGGATTTGAACTCAGGTACTCCTGAATCCAGGGCAGATGCTTTATCCACTGTGCCACCTAGCTTCTCCCGCCCTGATACTTTTTAAACATAACAATTTTAAACATGGAATAAGCCAGAGAAAAAATTTACCCTGATAGAAATTCATATAAATAGGCATATTTTAAGTCACCTAAAACAGGTTTATGATATTGTATGTTTCATTTGAAAATTCTCACTTAAACCTCCAAACAGGTGTCCTGAATATGAGAATCCAAAGGAAAAACTGGGTTGTTGTTGATAAAAAGTACTTAATGACTGAAGAAGCTGTGGTATATGAGTGTAGTGTAATGGTATTGTGTTATAGGAAATGACAAACAGGATGATCCCAGAAAAACCTGGATAAACTCATTTGAACTGATGTATAGTGAAGTGAGCAGAACTGGGAGGACATTGTGCATAGTGACAGCAGTATTGTTTGATGAGCAATAGTGAATGACTTTACTCTCAGCAATACAATGATCCAAAACAATCCCAAGGGACTAATGATGAAGCATACTATCCACCCCCATAGAAAGAACTGATAAAAATAGCACTTATGGATTGTACATATATAACCTATATCAGATTGGTTGATGTCTTGAGGGCGGGGGGAGGAAAGGGAGAAAGAGAAAAAAATTTGGAACTCTAAATCTTATGAAAATGAATGTTGAAAACTACCCTTACATGTGACTGGAAAAATAAAATAAATGTTTGTTGCAAAACAAAACAAAACTGTGCATAAGTTTTGATCCAGAAATACCATTGCTAGGTTTATATCCCAAAGACATCCCCCAAAAGAGAAAAAGATCTATTTGTACAAAAATATTTCTAGCAGCTTTTTTGTGGTGGCTAAGAGTTAGAAATCAAAGAAATGCCTATCAATTGGGGAATGGCTAAACAAGCCATGGAAGATGATTGCAATGGAAAATTATTGTTCTATAAGAAATGACAAGTGGGTTGATTTCAGAAAAAACCTGGAAGTGATGTGGGATGGAATTAGGGTCAAATTGATCATGAATCATCCCAAAAGAACTTCAAGACTCAGTGATTCATTTTCCCAAGTTTTATTGCAATACTGTGGGTGACCACAGGGAGACAACCAGAAAAGTGGAAAGGTATCTCTCAAATAATGAAAGAAAAGACAGTTATATTTATAGTATTGATAAATTGGTTATCATTCTCATTATAATAATCTCCTCCTTAGGGAGGTACAAGGGAGGGCTTATCCTAATTTTGAATTCCTGGGGTCCTAAGCCAACCCCTGAGGTGAGTACCTTTTTCTGTGGAGGTGTGTTTTTATTTTGTTTGTTTTTTAGTGAGGCAATTGGGGTTAAGTGACTTGCCTAGGGTCACACAGCTAGTAAGCGTTAAGTGTCTGAGGCCAGATTTGAACTCAGGTCCTCCTGACTCCAGGGCCGGTGGCTATCCACTGTGCCACCTAGCTGCCCCTGGAGGTGTATTTTGGGGGTTTTCATATCATAAGGTGAATCTGGGGACAAATTTGGCCTTTTCTGCGCATGTCACTTTCTGATTCCCATGGCTAGTTTCAAAACATCTCCATTTTTCATTTATTTCTAGTCTAAATTTTTATAGCCTGTCAGTGTGTCAATCTTATAGTCTCAGGTATTCATGGTCACCCTCCCTCTGTTCCTGTTATGGGTACTGATTTATGTGGGTAAGAGAACTTTGCATCCTGACTTGTAAGTTATCCACTAACTAGGATCTGAATCCCTCTTAGAGCTATTATCTGAATTAGAGGTTGGGTCTTAGGCTTTTCTGTTAACCTCTTTTTTTCCTCCCACATCAGAAAGACATATAAGTTGATATATATAGTGAAGTGAGCAAAACTACGAGAGCATTGTGCACAGGGACAGCAATATTGTTTGATGAAGAACTGTGAATGATTAAACTATTCCCAGCAGTACAATCCCAAAAGACCAACAATGAAGCATATTTTCCATCTCCAAAGAAACAACTGATATGGATTGAACACAGACTGAAGCATGCCATTTTTCACTTTCTTTCCTCCATTTTTTCCTTTTATTTGAGTTTTCTTATATGAAAGGAGTAATATGGTAATGTATTACACAATTGCACATGCATAACCTATATCTGATTGTTTACCACCTCAGGGAGGGGAGAGAAGGATAGAATTTGGAACTTAAACTTTAAATAAAAATGGATTTTTTATTAAAAAAAAGAAATAATAGGGATCTATTGCAGTTTGTTGAGTAGAAGGATTGATTTTAACTTAAAAGAGTTGGACTATCTATGCACACAGGATAAATAAATGATTGAAGAAAGAATATGGCCCATTTTATATTATGTGGTTGATAGAAAAACCTAAAGAGGTGGCTCATTTAGATGACTCAATGGGTAAGAACCCTGGCTGTTGGTATCAGGAAGACCTAAGTTCAAATCCTACCACAGACATTTACTAGCTATGTAACTTTGGGCAAATCACTTGACCTCTGTCTGCCTGAGTTTCTTCACCTGTAACATGGGGATAATGATATTACATATTTCACATAATTGTGAAATAATATATGGATAACAGTTCACAAACCTTAAATCATAATATAAATACTATTGTTGTTTGTCTTTGTTTTGAAGAGGACCAAGGACATCAAGGGGTGATGTCTTGACTTTGTGGATAAATGGTATTTAAGTGAGGAAAAACTGTACAAAGTCATCAGACTCACTTTCTCTTCCAGAGTCATCAAAGTCCACTGGCAACACAAAAGTCATCACAACTGGGGATGGCCTGGGATGCAGTGGGTGACCTTGACATCTTCAATGTATGATCAAACTCTAAGAGCTCCACAGAACCTACTTCATCTACCTTTATAGCCATTGGAACAATTTGTTTTCATCAACCCTGTCACCAGGAGAAGTCTTCACATTCTTAGAGTAGACCCTCCTCTAACTCAGACTGATGGGTAAGCAGGTTAAGGGTATGAAAGACTATAATTGTGATAAAAATATGGATAGAAATATTATTATATCTCTATAAATGTAGATACAAAAACAGATTTAGATATACAACCTGAAAAGACTGTATGGATTGACAATGTCAACTGAAAAATAATTGAAAGTTGTATTTCTTTTAAAGACCTTAATATAAAGACAATAGCTGAGGGCCACTTCTCATTTTATGCCTTTGTCAGGAATTTAAAAATTACAGATCAAAAACAATTGAAGAATTTATGCCTGAAATTTATTAATTGATATAGCAAAGCTAAAAGAATCAGCTCTAGAACTTAGAATATGGCCTCCATTAAGTATGATATGTAGAAGATGCTGGATGGATACGTTATGTTTTTGTTTCTGTTAGTGCCAAGTTATAGTTAGTCATGTCTAGGTACCAGGTAGCTCTGGATAGATAAGTGGAACTAGAGTCCAAAAAATGAGTTAAAATGTGACTTGAGACACTTACTGGCTGTGTAAACTTGGACAAGCCATTTAATTTTCCTTTGCCTCACTTTCCTCATCTGTAGAAGATAATAATATTTTCATCTACCTCCCAGGGTTATTATGAGGTTAAAATGAGATAACAGTTGTAAAGTGCTTTGTAAACTCAAACTACCACATGGAAGTTATTATTATTGTTATTATTATTATTAATATTATCTAGAGAAAATGGTGAAAAGACTGGATGAATATTTCTCTCCTCTTCAGTTTACTAAGGACAATTATATGCTCCTGGGAAGTATGTAATAAATGTTTGAAAACTAAAATAAAGAAGAAAAAAACTAAAAAAAAGGCAGTATAGAATTTGAACCTATAGCAAGAGGATGGCACGTAAGAAATTATGTTCCAGAGAATGAAAGATGTGAGGAACCATCCTGAAAAACTAATGTTAAATGATAGGTCTAATACTTTTCCCATACAAGAGGAAGATCCAGCAACTCTAAAGGAAGCAGCATTTTAGTTCTGAGGAATGATGGTATGAATAATCCATAGTTGTCATTTGGTGAGAGGATGAAAGAAATGGATGGTGGTGGAATGTGACCAATAGCGTCCCCAAATTTGTCAAACCTCATGATCACTATCCATTTCTTTTAACCTAAGGAACCTAGTAATAATTGCTACAGATTTGATCACGGGAAAGGAAATGAAGACCTTAGTAGAATAGCACTGTTTTCATCACTACTGCAACTTGAAGATAGCAGTTTCAGAAGATTTGGGAACTCAGTAATTCATTAAGAATATAGTTTTTGAGAACGGTCTAGACTATATTGTTTAAAGTATAGGAAGTTTTTTGTTAAAGATGGAGTGCACTTAATGAGGGCCAGGAATATTTATTTTTGTTTACTTTTTTATGAATTTGATAGAAATGGTGTTAAATTGGCAATTGAAGAAGCAGAAAACTGCCCATACGTGTGCCAAGGCAGATACCTCAGAGAGCATATTCCGTCACTCCATCCTTTCAGCTGTTTCAGTCAACAGGCAGAATGAATGAAGAAGGCAGCAGAGAGAACTGAAAATTTGGAGGACACAGTATGAAAATCAGCAATAAAATATATAGCTTGGGTGGCCTATACACAAATGCACAGAACTAGAGATCTCAATTTAAGGAGGTAGATTCAACACCATTAATATTACTAAGATTTAATGGGATGGAACTTATTTCAAAATCAGTTGAAAAGAGGTAGAACAGGGAGTATGAATGAAGGGTTTTGTTTGACCCTTACTATACATTTCCATTTTTACCTCACTCTTTCCTTATTTGAGTTAAGCACCAGAGATTCTGGCAGACTAGAGGATACCAAGCACCACAGTGGAAGCACCATGGACAGGGACTCATTCTTCTGTCTCAGCACTGCAGTGCCTACCATACCATATGGACCTTCAGCCACTTGGACTACAAGTATGGTTATTGCATGCTTTCCAAGCCCATGCTTTGATTTATATGTTCACGTTTTGCTTTGATGTTTCAATTTATCCCATAGTTCATGGCTTCTTAACCTTTTTCTAATCATGACCCCGTTTCACCTGAGAAATTTTTATGTGACCCCAGGTATACAGATAGATAAAATAGGAATGCAAGTCAAACATTTGCTGCCATATTTTTCATGATCTCCACATTTAGCTAGGTGACCCCATACGGGGTCATGACCCACAGTTTAAGAAGCTTTGCCATAGTTGAACAAGCATGTGCATTCATTTGACTCCAATATTAGGGGCAGAGTATCTGTCTAAGGATCGTTTGAACAGCTTTTTGAAAGATGGATTAGAAAAGGGAGAGAGACTTGAGGCTAGGAAACCAAATAAGACAACATTTAAGAATCCAGGTAAGATGCAATAAGGTCCTAAAGTGGTGTTTGTGTTAGCAAAGAGAAAGTTACAACATTGAGAGAGGATTTTAAATGCACTTTAAGCCCAATATGAGTCAGTAGTGTGACATGGCAGTCAAAGAAGCTAAGAAGATCTTAGCTTGCATTGAAAGATGCAGTGCTAAAGAATAAAATCTTTTTTTTTCTTTTTTTTTTTTGGCAGGGTAATGAGGGTTAAGTGACTTGCCCAGGGTCACACAGCTAGTGTCAAGTTTCTTCAGCTGCATTTGAAGTCAGGTACTCCTGAATCCAGGGCCAGTGCTTTATCCACTGTACCACCTAACTGCCCCTAAAAAAGAAAATCTAATATTATTTGCATTAGGGAAGGAATAGAAACTCTTCTAATAAATACAGAAATAAAGTAATCATGCTTTCCTCAACATTATTACTCAGTCTAATTTTAGAAATGCTGCCAATCATAGTAAGGCAAAAGAAAGAACTTAAAACCATACACATTGGAAAAGAGGCGACACACATCCTTATTTGCCAACAATATGGTGGTTTACTTAAGAACAAAAACAAAACAAAAAATAAGAGAATTAGCAAAGAAACTAATGGAGACAATAGTATCATAAAAGTGGCAGAACAAAACACAACTCTATTAAAATCATTAACATTTCTATATATCAATGAAGCAATCCAAGGGGAAATAATAGAAAGGGAAATCTCATTTGAAATAACTCTTGAATGAAATATCTAGAAGTCAACCAAAGTTTATCTAAATACAATAAAAATATTGTTTAGAGGCAGATAGGTTGTATAGCATTTGGAATGCTGGTCTTGGAGTCAGGAAGACCTAAGTTCAAATCAGACCTCAAACACTTACTGGCAGTGTGACCTTGGACAGGTCACTTCCATCTATTTTAGTTTCCTCAACTGTAAAATGGGGAAAAAATAATAGCATCCACCTCACAAAGTCATTTTGAAGAACAAATAAGATAATATTTGTAAAGTGTTTAGCACAATGCCTGGGACATAGTAAGCACCCAATAAATGCTTGTTCTCTTTTCTCTCTTTAGAGAAATAAAAAATGGATTAAATAATTAAATACATATTCATATTATGCTATTGGATCAAGGCAATATGGGAAATATCAAGCTATCGCCTAAATTATTTTATGTCTGGTACTATACTAATCAAGTTACTGAGGGATATAGTTCATAAAATACACACAATTGCAACAACAATAAAAACAGGAAGAGCAATAACAACAGAAGGAACAGAGTGCTGTATAATTCTTTAAAAAAATTATTATAAACTTTAAAAATCATTAACATAGGGGCAGCTAGATGGCACAATGGATAAAGCACTGGCCCTGGATTCAGGACGACCTGAGTTCAAATTCAGCCTCAGACACTTGACACATATTAGCTGTGTGACCTTGGGCAAATCACTTAACCCTTTATTGCCCTGCAAAATCCCCAAACAAAACAAACAAACAAACAAAATCTTTAACACATATCAGTCTTACCAAGTATAAAGGATAGCCCCCCCCAAAAGATATGGTATATAAAACCAAGAGCATCTGGCAGATAGTTTGTTTTTTTAAATTGCATATTAAGCTTAACACAGTTTCAATAAACCTGCCCTGTTTGTATGACTTCCTTTATTTTCTTCTATGTATTTTAATCTTTTTTTATATCTTTTTTATTGTTTTTATCATAAAAGTATTTTCTTATTTTCTAGTTACATGTAGAGGTAGTTTTCAACATTTCTTTTTGTAAGATTTCTAGTTCCAAATTTTTCTCCCTTCCTCCCTTCCCTCCCCTCTTCCCAAGATAGTAAGCAACATTATATAGGTTATATATGTACAATCACATGAAATATATTTCTGCATTAGTAATGTTGTGAAAGAAGAATTGGAACAAAAGGAAAAAACCTTAAAAAAGAAAAACATGAAATCAGAAAAAGTAGAAACAGTATGGTTCAATCTGCATCCAGATTCCACAGTTCCTTTTTCTGGATGTGGAGAGCAGTTTCCATCCTGAGTCCCTTGGAATTATCTTGGACAGTGTATTGCTGAGAAGAGCCAAGTCTTTCACAGTTGATCATCACACAATGTTGTTGACACTGTGTACAATGTTCTCCTGGTTCTGCTCATCTCACTCAGTATCACTTCATGTAAGTCTTTCCAGGTTTCTCTGAAATCTGCCTGCTCATCATTTCTTACAACACAATAGTATTCCATTACATTCATACACCACAAATTGTTTAGGCATTACCCAACTGATGGGCATCTCCTCAATTTCCAATTCTTTTTGCCACCACAAAAAGAACAGCTATAAATATAAACATGTGGATCCTTTTCCCTCTTCTATGATCTCTTTGGGATACAGACCTAGTAGTCATATTACTGGATCAAAAGGTATGCACAGTTTTATAGTTCTTTGGGCATATTTCCAAATTGGTCTTCAGAATGGTTGGATCACTTCACAGCTCCACCAACAATGCATTAGTGTTCCAATTTTCCCCTAATTTCTCCAACATTTATTATATTCCTTTTTTGTCATATTATTCAATCTGATAGGTATCAGGTGGTACCTCAGAGTTGTTTTAATTTGCATCTCTCTAATTAATAGTGATTTAGAAAATGTTTTCATATGGAAATAGATAGCTTTGATTTCTTCATCTGAAAACTGTCTGTTCATATCTTTTGACCATTTCTCAATTCGGAAATGACTTACATTCTTATAAAATTCATTGAGTTCCCTATATATTTTAGAAATGAGGCCTTCATCAGAAATACTAGCTATAACAATTATTTCCCAGCTTTCTGCCTCCCTTCTAATTTTGGCTGTTTGGTCATAAATTGTTCTCCTCTCCATAGATCTAAGAGGGAAACTATTCCTTTCTTTCCTAATTTACCTATGATATCACCTTTTATGTCTAACTCATGTACCCCTTTGACCTTATTTTAGTATACAGTGTAAGATGTTGGTCTATGTCTAGTTTCTGCCATACTATCTTCCAGTTTTCCCAGCAGGTTTTGTAAAATACTGAGTTCCTATCCCAGAAGCTGGAGTCTTTGGTTTTATCAAACAGTTGATTACTATAGTCATTTACTATTGTATCTCCTGTGCCTGACCTATTCCATTGATCCACCCCTCTATTTCTTAGTCAGTACCAAATCTGGATAATTCTAAAGCTCAATTTTCATTGTTGAGGAGAGTGGGTAAAATTGCTCTGCCTCTTTTTACTACATATTGAGGGTGGGATGTATGGGTGTGAAAGTATTATACACATTATTAAATATGGTCACAAAAATGTTAGTTGGATTTACCAAACTGCTATTGTCTTCTTCCTTTTTAAAACTTTTTTTTAAAATGGGGTTGACTTTGTGGGTTGGGGCAAAGGAAAGTTGATATATTTGTAAGTGATGTGATATAACAACAAAAGTCATCAATATAAGGTATTATTGTCTTTTTAAAGCTGCATAGTGTCCAGAACTAAGGAGGCTTTGCCAGATCACATTTGTGAGATTGTGTTTTTCTTCTGTATGCTATATTTTAGGAAATACAATGCTAACCTGGGGCATGTTCTTGGATGACCATGATCAATAGACTGGTGATCATGCCACATGGGTTTGTTGAAGAGACTTGTATCATTTAACCTGGACAAAGGAGACTTATGGAATATAAAAGGACCATTTTAAAGTATTTGAAGGTTTGTGATATAGAAGAGAGATTAGTTTGGGTTTGTTTGGTCCCGGAGTCCAGAAGGGACATTGGGTAGATTCTCTAGAGAGGCTGATTTTGGCTCAATGTAGAAAAAAAAAATCTTAACAGTTGGAGTTTTCTAAACATGTAATGGGATGTTTTAGGAGGTGATGGGTTCCTCCTTACTCTAGGCCTTAATACAGAGGCAAGATCACTAGTTTGGGGGAATTAAATAGAGAGGACTGATTCTTGCTCAGGTAACATTGAATTCAGAGATTCTTTTCAACTCTGACCTTATATTATCCTATTATTTTTGTTATCTTTCTGTAGGCCCTGACTAAGTTTAAAGAAACATTTAGGATTATTTTAAATAATGATAACCATTAATATTTACTAAAGAAGAAATAAATGTGTTTCAATTGGAACTAGTTATATTTTTAAAAAACCTAATTCCAAGCATATTGGTTTGTTATTTGATGAATTGGGTGAAAGCCAAGTCAGATGTCTATTGACACTTTCATGATTATGAACTGTATTTTGGAGTGCTTTGCCACTTTTTTGAGCAATCCTAAAGAATTCTTTGCACTTGGGTAACATTTATCTGGCTCCTGAAAGATACCAACACATGGGAAAGTTACAATGGAAGGACCAATATAAACAATAAATAATGGTCCTTTATAATGAGAAGACAAAGAAATTGAGGCCCAGAAAGGCTAAATGATTTGTCCCAAACCAGACACTCTGACATTAAAGACAGGGGTCTTTCCATAATTTAGTGTTTCCCTCCCCTTTGGATTGGAGGTTTTATTATACTTAAGGATGTGTGTGTGTGTGTGTGTGTGTGTGTGTGTGTGTGTGTGTGTGTGTGTATATATATATATATACACATATATACACATATATATATTTATATATATATATATGCATGTATGTGTGAATCCAGTTGTTAAAATATATAGTAATATATGATTCCTCACTGAGTAGAATACATATTTAGGACATTTACTTGATGTATTTTTTGCTACAATATGAACTATAAATTACAAGTGACAGTGACTTAGTAATCAAATCTGATATTACTTTCAGTACCTTTGACATGGAGAATTGAATTCATAAGGGTAAACAAAATGTGTTCTTAACTCCATATTTGTACTCAGTATCAATTCCTTGTTAGCCATTTCTGTCCTAGCAAAGCATATTGACCTTTGTAAAGAAAATACAAATGAAGTAAAAAATTGATATGTTTTGTTTTGTTACCATTTATTTTCTCATCCACCAAAAGCAGCATTCCTATCCCTGATTTGATCCTGATTTACAGATGTTGCTCACACCTTATAAGATGCTTCTAACCACAAAGATAATTAGAATTAATATAGAGCTTTATAAATACTGCCTCATAAAATCCTCATAAAAACACTATGAGTTGGTCAAGGTCACACAGCTAAGTAAATGTCTGAGGCTGGATCTGAACTCAGGTTTTCCTGATTTCAGTTCTAGTTTTCCACCTAGCTGCAAAACTGTACCTAGTCTGATCCCTATTCTCCCACCTCAATTGTCCCAGCTTTAGCAAAAATATCTAGTAGACTCTTCAATTCTATTAGTGGGATTAAAGGGGCACTATTTTTAAAACATACTTTGCAATAAGTTTCACAACATAATCTATTGGTTGAAAAATGCTTTCAAAAGGTTTTTTCAACAAGAGTTAACTGCAGATAGGATTTCATTAAGAAAATAGAGGCATTTAAATAATGTAAAAGTTTACTTTTCTCCCAAGATCTACCTACAGCCTTGTATTCCCACCTTTACTGTCAAGCTGCTCACTTTGAATATGGTGCATTGGGCTTGGGGATTTGCATGAATTCTTCAGGCTCCCATCATGTGAATTCCTGGTCCCAGGATTGTGATTGTTTACAAATTATGACAGCTCCCATCTGCCAGGAGGTTGTCTAAATGCCTTCAAGCATAGCTTGCACAACTCATTCAAATCTTTGTTTTTACTTGATAGTGTTTAAATAATTCATCTTGGTCATTTTTCACTGATTACAAGAAAGACTTTTATTGATGACACTAGGCTATTTTTTTAACTTTCCCTTTTCCCCCTTAATGTGTGAATGAAGGTCAAACAATGTGGCACAATTTCATTTGAAACAGCCATCACAGAACCGTTCTCCATTCAGGATTGATTGAACTGGGGACTTCTCATTCAGTATAAGGTGAACTCCCACTCTCAGGGTTATCAAATACCCACAGAATTGGAATATGATGGGACCTCACAGAGTCTATTTGGTCCAACTTATACTTCCAGAAACCTTCCTTCTGCAAATGCTCACCCTGTCTTTTCTTGAAGACCTCTGATCAACAGAATCTGCTACATCCAGAGGCAGCCCATTGCCTATCTGGACATTGTCATTGTTAGGAAGTTTTTCCTGACATCAAGCTTAAATTTGCCATTTTTTGACTTCCAATCATTGTTCATTTGGGTTCCAAACTGAACAAGTTGAAATCCTGTTGGAAGGCATGAAAAGATCTCTATTATGGCTCTAGGATAAAATAGAATTATAGCTTGACACTTAACATCCTTCATATCATATCTCCAATCTCTTCCAGATTTATTTCACATTACTCACTGCCCTGTACTCTGTTTCAACCAAACCTTTCTATGGATTGAACTGAGCATTCTATCTACAAAAAACCAAACTTTTGTTCATGCTATACACTATGCTGAGAATACATTTTTCTTTCTAGTTCTTAGGATCCTTAGATTTTTCCATGAACCCCCATTTACTGAAAGAATTTCCTCCCCCCCAAAAGTTCTTTATCCTCTTTCTCTCTTCAAGTTATCATATTTGTACTTATATGACTACATATGATATCTTCTCTATACAATGGAAGTTCTTGGAGGATAATTATTTTGTCTTTGTATATTACGTACCTAACAGAGTTCCTTCCACATGATAGGTATCTAAAAATATCTAGATCATTTTCAAAACAATTATCATCTGCTTATCCCTTCTTATTCTTTTAAAGCTGATTTCTTTCTTTCTTCTTTTTTTTTTTGGTGGGGCAATGAGGGTTAAGTGACTTGCCCAGGGTCACATAGCTAGTGTCAAGTGTCTGAGGCTACATTTGAACTCAGGTCCTCCTGAATCCAGGGCCTGTACTTTATCTACTGAGCCATCTAGCTTCCCCCTAAAGCTGATTTCTTGAAGCCATCTGCAATAATTTCCATTATCACTAGTAAACCTTACCTGCCAAATGCTAGAACGTCTTGGATCTTTTATGGAATATGGTGTCATCTATCTATTCCAAGTTTGTATCCTCTGGATGTTTGATATATCTTTGACTTTATCCAAAAAAAGCCTAAGGCACACTGTATTAAACATCCTTTCAATTTGACATAGAGCCATTCATGACTATGGAACCATGCACGATTATTCTCAAGCCCCAATTCAACAAATTCTATATCTATCTAAATTTACCATCATCTAGTCTACATATTGCCATTATTTTCACCAAAAATATCATGAGATCACTTACCATACTCTTTCCTAAAAACTCTGTAGACTATATCAATAGTTTTCCCCTGATCTATAGGTTTAAAACCCACAAAAAGGAAAGAAAATTATCCTCTTATGATTGGTTCTTGTAGGGAGTCATGAAATTTTCTCAGTGTCTACTTACTAACTTTAACAATACATACATTCTAGAACTTTGCCCCAAATCAAATCAAAGTAGTTGGCCTAGATTTAACAGCAGACTCCTCTCTCTGTCTCTGTCTCTGTTTCTCTCTCTCTCTCTCTCTCTCTCTCTCTCTCTCTCATATAATCTGTCTGTCTATCTAAACACACATATATGTATACATATGTGTGTATGTATATACACACAAACACTGGTTTTTGTTGCTTTACATCATGGTCATTTTCCTATATTTCCCTTCAATTCCAACTCTCTGATAAATAGAATAAATCAAGTAAAACTCACTATAATAATAAAGCATTCCATGTCTGCTCCATTTCTTACCTGTAATCTTCTGAATTCTGAATTCAATATTAGTCATTGCATTTCTTCTGAGATCAGGCTTTTGTTTTCTTTTTGAAATGTGAGTATGCATATGCAAACATATGTTGTTTCAATCTACACTTTAGCCATAATGCTTGGTTCTCCCTTTTCTACTCTGCATCAGTCCAGACAAATCTTCTGACCTAAAGAATTTTTTTTATACCAACTCAAGGCAGACTGATGGGTAATTTTAAGTCAGATCTTTGACTAAAAGGACTTGTGAAGCATAAATTCATATTCTGATATACTAATCTTTCTTCTACTTTAACATTTGCATCATAAATCTCAAGAATTAACACAGAATTAACAGTGCAGCATATTGTGATGCATTTGGACTCAGTCAGAAAATATTATGTATTTTTGACCGTAGCAAATCACTTAATTTATCTGGGCCTTAATTTGGTCATCTCTGAAAGGAGCCGGTTAGATTAGATGGCCTCTAAGTTTTCTTCCTACTCTAAATCTATGAGTCTATGGGCTCTATTTCTAATTAGCAGTCTATCCTTTAAGTAAGTCATGTAACCTCCATGGGTTCTAGTTTCCTTATCTCTATAATAAGGGGGTATAGGGTAGGGGTGGGGGGTAGCTTAGATTATCCCTAACTATAGATTATCCAGTTTGAACATTAAATGTTTCTTTATCATCCTTTATAAAAGGATGTAATTTCAGGATTATCATAAGTAGCTTAGAAATGGTGGGATTTAAATAATAACTCTGATTACTTTCCTTTTAGGTAGGCATGAGGCAGTAGGTGAATTTGGTTACTCTGTTTTTCTTAGCTGTCTGCTGTATGATAAAGGGATACATACTTGTGATTTTGCTAATATAGGGAACTCCCAAGTGAGAAAACTCCCTCCACCATTGTAGGCCTATGCTTTTACTGAAACTTATAAGCACTTAATGAATAAATTTAAAATAATATTATGAATAGTATATTAGATTACTCTGGGGTGTGTGTGAGAGGGGATCAGAACATATTTTCATTGTTGTCAAAAGGGATTCATAGAAGAAAAATGTTGGGAAGAACTGGAGTAGATAGTTTTGATGGTACCTTCCAACTTGGAATCTATTAAGCTATGATTCTTAATATTCCTATTTTGAGAAGCCACCAAACCTTTGACAGAATACCATTTCCCCCTACAATTTCCTGGAAATCTGATTTCTGTGGCATGAAATTATGCCATTTTTCACTTCTAACTGTGATTTTAACAACCTATAAAGTCCTACTGAGAGTGAGACCTCCTGAACTCTGACCTCCCCTTCCTCCAAAGGTTCTTAATCTTTTTTGTGTCCGAGAATCTATGCTTCAAATATACACGTTTATTGTCACAGGGTAGAATATATATTTAATATAATTGGACAATTATTTATTGCTCAAGGTATCATTAGAGAATTTTTAGTATGAGCCCCTTAGACCATTTTCAGGAAATTCTAAGGGGTTTGAGAACCAATAAGTGGTGACCAATGGTCTAGTTCAGCCCTCTCATTTTACAGAGGAAGGAAATGAAACCTAAGGAAGTTAAATGATTTGGTCAGGGTTATACAGGTGCCACATGATAGAACCAAGATTTCAATGAGCTCTATTAGCAGTCACCCCACTCCAGTCTCATAGAGTAAACATTCAAGGCCAATGCACTTCTGATGATTTGTGGCCTCATTTTAAACCTTGTGATTCAAAATTTTTTTAGCTATCAGGGTTTTCAGTATTACCTTATTGGAATATAGTAAATACAGTAAAACATGTGTATGTATATATGTGTACATACACATATATGAATGATACCATAAATCTGAATTATTTGTTTAAATTTAAATTTAAATTTTTTGGTGTGGCAAATGAGGGTTAAGTGACTTGACCAGGGTGACACAACTAGTAAGTGTCAAGTGTCTGAGGCCAGATTTGAACTCAGGTCCTCCTGAATCCAGGGCCAGTGCTTTATCCACTTCACCACGTAGCTACCCCAATCTGAATTATTTAAGTAGGTTATAAATAAGAAAACTAAATGGATTAATCTAGTAATAGACTTTCTTCTTAAGCATATATTATTATTAATATTATTCAAAATATCCCAGTGTAATTTTTTTGGGGTGAGGCAATTGGGGTTAATGACTTGCCCAGGGTCACATAGCTAGGAAGTGTCAAGGATCTGAAGCCGGATTTGAACTCAGGTCCTCTTGAATCCAGGGCTGGTGCTCTATCCACTGAGCCACCTAGCTGCCCCCTCAGTGTAATTTTTTAAAAAGGAGAAAATGATGCATGTTATAACTTACTTCAATACCTAGAAACACTTGGGAGTAATCCTGGCATGTACTATATTTGTTGACTACATATAAATACTCAAACATATATTTATTTGTACATAGAACATATGAAATTTATGAATTTCCCTGGAATAAATCTGCCCCTTCATCTCTATAAGTTAGAGCTGTCCAGCTTATTTTCATACAAAACTGTAATAATAATTATAGTAAAAACAATAATCAGCATTTATATAGGACTTAAAGTTTGAAAAATACTTAGCTATATAATTGCATTGGATGTTCATAACAATCCTCTGAGGTCAATAGTATTAGTGGGAAAAAGAGTAGAAGGAGGAAGAACAGGAAGAAAAGAAATAATAATAATGGTAATAATGACACTAATCATTTATTATAGTGCTGCAAATTATGAAAAGTTCTATACACATCTTGTTTGAGAGAATAATAGGAATACACAGGTATATATATGCATACATATACATGTATACACATATGTGTATGTATATTATAAACATATCACAACTATAGGTAAGCACCAAAAAAAAGTAAGACAAATATTTTAAAATTGGTAATACTATAAAATTCTATGGGATGTGGCCAAAGAAAATCTTAGTATCAAATTTATCAGTTTAATCACCACAGTAATACAGAAATGGAAAAAAATGGATTATTCTTATACCTAAATAAATTATACAAAGTAATAGCCCAAAGGAACGTAAATAAAAATAAGTAAAGAGGAGAAACAAATAGAATAGAAAATGAACAATTTAATTAATAAATAAAACCAAAAACTATTAGGAAAAAACCATCACATTGACCAATGATTTTTCAATTCAATCCAATAAAAAAGAGAGAATACAAATAATGAAATTAGAAATGAAAGAGAGGAAACTATGAGAAATAAAAAAGGTTATGAATTTCATCAGAGAATATCACTGAAACCATATTCTAACAAATAAAAAATAAATATGTATTTACAAAAATTACAAATTACTAAAACAAAAACCCCCAGTAAATTGATGCTTTATGTAGAAAATCTCAGAAGGAAAAAATAGACTAATTGTCAATAAATCACCCTTCCAAAAATACCTTACTCAGGCAGATTCATGGTTGATTTTCATTCATATAATTAAAGTACAAATGGTTCCTATAAAATTGGAAAATTATCAATAATAATTTTGTTATATTTCATTATAAATTTTCAAATACAAAGAAAAAATTAACTACTGTATACAAATAAGTAAATCTTTTTTACAGAGCTTTGTTTTTTAAAAAATATATTTTAAACAAGTTCATTTCAATAATCTTTATATTTCCTCCTTAACTTTTCTTTTATCTGTGCATTAACAAATACATCAATGACATTTTCCTCTTTTTTATATCACTATTACCTCTTGATTACTCCTCTTTCCCCAAAGGCCCTCTTTTATATCAAATAACTACAATCTAGAGAAAAAAATTATGTATTAGCAATGTCTGAAAAATATATGTCTCATTTAGCACCTCCAGAATATTACAGCTCTGGTAGGAGGTAGATATTCTTCCTTATTGCCCTTCTAGAATTGTGAGGTTTTGCTACATGAAGTTGTTTTTTCTTTATAATTCTATCATCCTTTCATGAAGTGTTCTACTAATGCTACTTATTTAAATTTGCTTCTCTTTATAGATGTCTTCCCAAGCTTCTCTGAATCTATCCTTTTGATGATTATTTATGGCAGAATAATATTTTATTTATCCATAAACTGTTTTGAAAAGTTATTCTCCAATTCATAGGCACCCCTTACATTTCAGTTCTTTGATAATGCAAAAAATACTACTATGAATATTTTGTTTCATGTGGATCTTTCTGTCTTTATTTGTTCTCTTGTGAGTTTATACCTAGTATTGGTATCATTGTGTAGAATGTATAACTTGTTGATATTTTATATATAGTTACAAATTACTTTCCAGAAAGTCTGGAACAATTCATAGGTCCACCAACTCTGTAATAGTGTTCTTGTCTTCCTACATAACATTAATCATTGTCATTTTGCATTTTTGTCATCTTTTCCAATCTGATAGTTATAATGATGAATCACAGTATTGTTTTAATTTTAATTTCTCATTATTATTGACTAAGAGCATTTAAAATATAGTTTTAGGTAGTGTAGATTTCTTCCCTTAAGAACTATTTGTCCATTCTCCTTGACTATGGACTAATTGGGGGAATGTTTCTTGTTTATATATATATTTGAATTTGTACCCTATTTTAGATATCATGCCTTTATCAGAGAAACCTGTTGAAAAGTTTTTTTTCCAGTTAACTCTTTCCCTTCTCACTTTAGCTGCATTTACTTTGTTTATGCAGCACCTTTTTTGATTTTATGTATTCCAAGTTGTCTATTTCATCAACTATAATCCTCTTGTCTCTTGTTTGGTCAAAAAAATTTTTTCTATCTATATTTGTAAATGTTATCTTTTCTCTGAATACTCTAAGTTGTTTATAATACAACATTTTAATTTGGAATTTATGGTTGTGTATGGCATGAGATGTTGATCTAAACCTTATTTCTGCTATATTGTTTTCCAGTTTTCTTAGCAGCTTTTGCCTTAGTGAATCCTTAACTCAGTAGTTAGCATGTTTAGGTATAGTAAACATTATGTTCTCTGATCTTTAGCTTCTGTGTCTTAATTTCCTAATGTATTCCAGTGACAAATTTTCTATTTTTTAACCAACAGTATACTTTTAGCCAACATGATGATTACTGATTTGTAGTATGATTTGAGATTTGGCTCATTATAGCTCACTTCCTTCCAATTTTTTAATGCTTCTCCTGAAACTCTTGTCCTTTTTATTGTTTAGATGAAATGTGCTGCTATTCCTTCAATTCATTTTTATCTACTCTTATTGATATAATTGTCTAGAATGATGGCAAATATTTTTGATTGTAATGTAAATCTTTGTTTTACCTCTCTTCTTGGAAAGAGCTATAGTATTTATTCATTTTAGGCAATGCTAACTCTTGGTTATTGATAAAATAAGGCATGTGCTGAATAAAGCCAGCTCTAACCAGTTCTGGGTGTTCATCATCAAATTAAAATTTTCAATGTGAATATCTACACCTCAGAAATAGGTAATTATTTTCAAATCAGGACTTGATTTACTCTCTCACTTATATTTTAGACTTAAGAAAGTATCAAGGGGCAGCTAAGTGGCACAGTGGATAAAGCACCAACCATGGATTCAGGAGGACCCGAGTTCAAATTCGGACTCAGACACTTGACACTTACTAGCTGTGTGACCCTGGGCAAGTCACTTGACCCTCATTGCCCCACAAAAAATGAAAAAACAACAAAAGAGAAAGTATCAATAATTCAGAGTAAACTTAGTGTGTGCTATACTTTTTTGAAAGCCAGGTTGTTAAATATTTGTTAGCATACCTCTGTATTGCTTTGTAAATACCAATTGAGCACACCAGGAGTTCAGTAAAAAGATCAGGGAATAAAGTCATGACCAGGCTGGAGATATGGTAACTGTAGGACAATAATAATAAAAGCAGTAAATAATATTGATGACAAAGATGATGATAACAGGAATTCATATATTACTTTAAGGTTTACAAAGTCCTTTATATAATTTTCTCATCTGAAATTTACAACACTCCTGGAGATACATTTTTTCCCTTTCTTTTGTATTCCTAGAACTTATCCAACTTCTGGACACATAGTAGACACTCAATAAATTCTTGTTGACTGATTGATACTATTTGCCATATGAAGCTGCAGTATATCTATTCCTTTCCTTTTTAATATTTTTAGGTGAACTGGGGGTTGTAATTTTGACAAGCTGATTCTGCTTCTTGTGATTTTTATTATTTTTCAAATATGGACATAATATCATATTCATAGTTTTCCTAATATTGGAGAAAACCTGACAGTATATTGTACTGTGTAATGCAATTATCGAAGCCTACAATGGCTTACCTGATATGTTCTCTATTCCAGCCTCTGCCAGGCCTGGCTAAATTTCTGTTCAACTCTTGACTGGATGGAGGATCTTATGTCTGTTTCTTTACTTTTGCTGGGGTGTGAGTGGGAGCGCTGGACTTCTTTGCTGCCTTCCCATCACCTGGTTATTCCCACATGTGAGTTGAGTGAGTAGGAAGTAGGCTGGTCAACCCCAGCAGTATCTCTTCTACAACCTTGTAGCTACTTGATGGGGGAGGGGTTGGAGTATAAAAGAGACTTCTTAGCCCTCCACCACATTGCCTGCTCCAAACTTAACTCACAAACACAAACCTTATGAATCCTGGAATGTCTAGTCTCTGAAAAATCAAAGTAGGGGGTGACCCAAAGGTCAGTGGGAAGGTGCATTTGGGGTGAGTGGGCTACAATAAATTTTTACTGATGGCTTGCTATATGTGCCAGGAGCAGAGTAAAAGATGTTATTGAGGAAATCTCTGACTTGAAAAGGAAGTGGGCTGCTATGTAGGGAGAATAAGGGATAATATACAGTTTCAGTTGTGTACTGGTATTTATAAAATGTGAAAAGATTCTGTAGAAGATTTCTGTGGAGGATCTGTCAGAAAACAAAGGAGTGGAATCACAAAAAATAAGAAGGTAAGGATGGATTGTGGTCTGTACTTAAAGAGGAAATACAAATAATGTTGGGGGCACTGAGAGGTTAAATAACCATGCTTAGGCCCCATAGAAGCTTTGTGTCTACAACATAACTTAAACCAAAGACTTTTTGACTTTGAGGCTACCTCTTGGTAGCATGAGATTTGTTTTTGTTTTTGTTTTTTGTTTGTTTGTTTGTTTTAAGGCTCTAACACCACATAGCTGAATAGCCTATCATTGAATACATAAACTACTTTTGGTAAAATCCAATGTTTTTCATAATTTAAAAACAAAGACTCTCTAAAGAATAACAATAGAGGAATCTTTTCTTCTTACACAGTAAAAAGGATCAGCCGGCATTTTATGTAACAATGAAAAAACTGAAACATTACTATTTACCATATATAAAAACACTTTTGTCTCTTGTATGTGAGATAATATTGGAAATATTTGCAATTAGGACAATAAAGGAAAAGTACATTAGAGGGACTAACATCAGGAAGACCTGAAATATCATTGTTGATAATGATTGCTAATATTTATATAACACTTTTTGTTTGACAAAATGTCATATGTATTATGCCATTTGATCTTCAGAAAAACAATGTGAGGATAAGTGCTATTGTTATCCATCTTTTATAGATGGGAAACCAAAGCTCATAGAGATTTAATGACTTGTCCAGGGTTAAATAATTATGTGTCTTAAGCCATATTTAAACTCAGTTTTTCCTGATTCTAAGGACTTAATTTCTATTTCATAGTATATTATTCATAGTATATTCAGAAAAAAAACTAATGTTTTAACAAAATTGACACACTAAATAAATTCAGCAAGGCTACAAAGTACAAAATACATTTTAAAGTTGTATTGTTATATGTTGACAATAAAAACTAAGAAAAAAAATTTTTTTAAGGAATCCCACTTAATTGACTTTGTTAATTTGATATTTCAGTGGCTCTCAGGGATACAGGCACTTCCTCCAAAGATGTAGATTGCAACCCACCCATATTTGTTAATGCCATGGAATTCTTGTTGATGTCCTCCTATAAATCCTCTTCAGTAGGTCCACCAGCCAACCAAAATTGACCAAGTTATCAGATCCTGGTAGTACGGACAAAAAAATAAGTGAACAATTCAAGACTTCATCTAGGACATCTGCAACCATTTTAGGGTGTTTCTAAGGAAGACCCCCAGGTCTCTTGCCATTGTGTAGATAACAATGGATCATTCATATGGTTCATCGCTGATCATACGTTCTCACTCCCTGATTGACCCATTGGCTTTTGCAGGAACACATCTCCTGAGGGTGAATGGATGAAAGAAAGCAGAAGGAGAATCAGAAGGATAGAATGACAAGTTATCACAGGCAGTTTAAATGTTGAATGTGATTCATAGTTTCAAAGTTCATTTTTGGTTAAAATTAATGTTATAATATAATAAATATAAGATCATTTTCCATTTGTATGACATATGTCTTCTAATTAAATAGTAATTAATATGTTATCTTCCTCATTAAAATGTGAGTTCTTGGAGGGTAGGCATTATTTTTTTCTTCTTTCTTTTTTTTTGTATCTTCAACTGTTAACACAGTGTAAGGGCTTAATAAATTCTTGTTTAGTGATTACTTTAAAAAACCCAACAACCTACTAATCCAAAAATTCTCACATTAAATATATGTGGCAGCTTTAATAAATAATCCTCTACAAAGGCAAATCGTGTCATAGGCCATAATTTTTAAAACCAACATCTGATTTTGGGAAAGCTGGGTTTTTATTAGTGAAACCAACAATTTTAATCAAAATACTTTTTTGGTCACATTTAAATATGTGCTCAACAGAAAATGTTTATTTTTTGAAATTATGTTTTATTTAGAAAGTGATTGCTGGAGGCAATAAGGGATTAACAAAGTTAAGAAGCGGGCAGCTAGGTGGCACAGTGGATAAAGCACTAGTCCTGGATTCAGGAGTACCTGAGTTCAAATCCAGCCTCAGACACTTGACACTTACTAGCTGTGTGACCCTGGTCAAGTCACTTGATCCCCATGGCCCTGAAAAAAACAAAACAAAACAAAACAAAAAACAAAACAATGAACAAAGTTAAGAAGCTAAAGATTGAATTTTAGTTTGTTTTTTTTAACAAAAATTTTTCTGTAAACATACATACTTTAAGAACATTATTTTTTAACAGAATTAATTTTCTGTTTTCTTCCTTAGAGGGACCCTAAAATGGTTCCAGATGTCTTATTTGAAGCCTTGAATTTTTCAATTTCTTATTTGTTGATAATCCCAGCATCTCATACCTTTGTCAGTTTGGGCAACATTTTGGTTTACCCCCAAAACAGAAAGCTCTTGTTATTGGAAAGTGGATGGTAAAATTCATCACAGTAAGCAAAAAGTGGCAATCTAATGCCTTCCACTTTGCTAACCCCATTATTTTTCAGAGAAACTTAATAGCAGTTCTTTGACTCCTGTCAGACACCAATTTACCAGATTTATTAGCCTAAAAGAGGTATGTTAAATAATTATGCAAAAGCTCTCAGCACAGATTAATTAGAGGTTTTAATGCAGGATTCCCTCCCAGCACTGAGAACAGCATGAGGAATCACATACTGTTTTGAACAAGTGTTAAAATTCCCAGCCATGTCTGTGAAACCATGGGTGAAATGGTAAAAATAGCTTGTATCTGTTAATTGTGTTCACTCCCTTTCTTTGCCCACTAGAGGAGAGTACATTAGGTTATGTAAAACCACGTAAATTTACTTTCAAAATTTGTGTGTATGCATGTGGTTTATTATACGTGTTGGGGGTTGAGGAGTAGGGAAAGAGCAGACAATTAAAATTAAAATTCACATAATTTTTGCTTTGTGCAATAGAATAAGCACTGGCATAGCCATTGATGATTCTGAATCAAGATGGAGTTACAAAGTAGGCACTTGTATAAATTGAGCAAAAGAAGTTTAGAGAATCAAAGACAGTGCTCTTTCCCACAGCAGGTAATGCACTTATGGAACAAATTATCCCAAGAGGTGGTATAGATGGAATATATTATTAGATTCAAACAGGATTTGGATTAATTTATTTATGACAGTCATGAATGACTCCTTAGAGAAACTAGGATACATCTTAGTGCTTCAGGTAAACTCTTCTTACATATGAGGTGCCCAGGAAAATTATTTCAATTTCAAGACACTTTATGGGGCTACATCTACTCAAACATAATTCAAAAGCCCCTGCCAATGCAATTGCTATTACTTATCAGCCAGATGATACAAATAATTTAAAGCAAAGCCATTGAATGAAATTATATAGCAAGAAAAGTAGCAGTAGAACATTGCTACCAGAAACATGAGTTGGGGGCAGCTAGATGGTGCAGTGGATAAAGCACTTCCCCTGGATTCAGGAAGACCTGAGATCAAATCTGGCCTCAGACACTTGACACTTAGCTGTGTAACCCTGGGCAATTCACTTAACCCCATCAAAAAAAACAACATAAAAAAGCATAAACATGAGCCATGTAATACCCATATAGTCAATGAGAAGACAAGCAATCTCTGGAGAACATAAATGGAGAGGTAAACAAGTATGGGACCTGAATACTTAGGATACATGTATGGAGGGACAAGTTATCCCTTTAAAGATTTAGGGCTGATGGGTCCTGTTGTTATGACCACACTGCTTCCTTTGTTCCTGCTCTCCATTCATCTTATGTAGCATGAAGTATATGAAAGTCATGCAGTTTCTGCCATGAGTGTGGGCATGCCATATAGTCTCTGCTGCTTTTTTCCACTTTGGGTCTCCTGGTTTCTGCTAAGTAGCATTATGCTAATCTCATAGCTGCTGAGGTTTTCTTTACTCTCAACTTCTGGAATTTATCTCTTCAGGGTATTTGCTACCCATTTTGGTTCCTGTCTCTGAAAGTACAATGGTTCAAAAGCCTCTTCCTGAAAAGGGCAGGCAGACAGCTTTTTTTTTTCCATCACAACCAAGGCTATGAACGATCATACGTATCTAAGGACCAAAAACCAGACAGGATTCCACCAACTTATGACTAAATATGAATATTGGTATTTGTTTCCTATGGCTATGATTAGTCACATCATGATTTCAAGCCTCTATCTGAGTTAGGCTTAATATCTTCTCATAACTGACAATTAATTGTCTTATGGAAACCCTGTGGCTTCAAACTAGTTTCAAAGAACTCTTCCAAAGACACCCCCAAAATATACATGTGGCTGAGCTGCCACATCTCATATCCAACCCCACAAAGTTTTTTGACCTTTCTATACAAATCTTATCATATAAAAATTAAGAGGACAAGGTTGATCTCCTGCCAGGCATCATTATTGCATTGATTATGCATGCGTGACTAGCAATGAACCTCTCAGGCTTAAGGCCTCTCTTACCTTTAAGGATAAATAACCAAATCTTTTCATTCATTTACTACATTTTACTGTTGGTGGCTAATCCCAACAATCTTCCCAAGTATGGTTTTTCCTGTTTCCTCCAGTGATTACTTGTTGAAGTGCTGGAGAAGGCCTTAGCTTTTGAGTTTGAGTTTTCTTTTTATCTCATAATGGGGAATATAATATGCTTAGTTGAATGTCTTTCTCCTTAAATTTAAATTTTTCTCAAGTTCCTTGTCACTGTTGAGGGTAACATCATCTAGGCACCCAAGTCCACAAGTTGGTGTTATCTTTGACCCCAGATTCTCATTCATCCCATGTATCCAAGAAGTTACAAAATCTTTATTTTTCTATTTTTGTTATAAAATCCCTGTTGAATTTGTTTGTTAAAATAGATTAAAGAGGGGCAGCTAGGTGGCGCAGTGGATAGAGCACCGGCCCTGGAGTCAGGAGTACCTGAGTTCAAATCCGGCCTCAGACACTTAACACTTACTAGCTGTGTGACCCTGGGCAAGTGACTTAACCCCAACTGCCCCCCACACACATACACACACATAGATTAAAGTGATATTTTGGAGCAAATGATATATATACACACATGTCTATCTCTATCACTATCTCTATCTAATTGACAATTAAGGGGAGAAATCCTCTCTCTCTCTCTCTCTCTCTCTCTCTCTCTCTCTCTCTCTCTCTCTCTCTCTCTCTCTCTCTCTCTCTATATATATATATATATATATATATATATATATATATATATATATAGTTTGTGAAGAGAAAACATAATATAGTTATATGGACCTATGTATAACTATATCTACCTTTATATCTATTTATCCATGCATCCATCTATCTATCTATCTATCTATCTATCTATCTGTCTGTCTGTCTGTCTGTCTGTCTGTCTGTCTGTCTGTCTATCTGTCTGTCTGTCTACCTATCTATTTAGTTATATATATATATATCATATAAATGTATATAATTGCACCAATATATCATATATCTATCCTTAAGGGGAGAAAATATAATGTTATTTTACAATGGTACTGAGAAAAGAATACAGGGCTAGGTTAGGGCATTGAAAATGAAAGCTAAAGTGGAATGGGTTAGAGATGATTCATCTTAGTTTACAGTTTAGTTGCTCGTTTGTGATAATTGCTTTTTGATTGGTGTGTGTGAATTGGAAGTTGAATTGTAAAGGGAGGATTGATGACACATCAGGAGAATTTCTATTAAGCTCTAAGCAAATCATTTGTTTGCAAGAAATATATTTAATTATCACCCATCATAATAAAATACCACAATTTCATATTTCATAATTCAATAAAAATTCCTAAGGATGAATGAGATGCTATGTATGAAGCACTTGGCTCACTAGGAAAAATATACTATGCAGTCGCCAGGAATTTGGATGTGTTAAAAGATTTCTTATTTCTTCCTTGTTGAATGTAACCTTTACCATAGCATAGGACACTCATGTGGAGTAGACTACAGGTCACAGAAAAAAATCCAAAATCATTTTTTCTTCTTTTAAAAATGTACATTTAGGGAAAAAATCTTAGCATAATACCTGCCTTTTCCTTCAATGGTGAGTATGAAAAAAAGTTAGACATTGGTATTTTCCCATGATGAACAATAGGCAGAGGAAACTGCTGTGAATTTTGACCTGGTTTCCAATCACAAATCTGGCCTTGATTATTGATATGACCTTGAGCAATAACAGCATCTCTGCCTACAACTGTTTATTAGAAGTCACACGGCATAGTCGATAGAATGTTTGACCTTGAGTCAGGAAAACTGGGGTTTGAATCCTGTTGTAATATTTCCTAGTTGTGTGGCATTGATAAGCTATTAACTTCTCTCATTCTCCTTCTGTAAATACATATATGTTTCAACTATATTGCTGGAAGTGATTGTGAGGATTAAACGAGATAATGTATGTATAGTACTATGTAAACTTTAAGGTGACAAATGTCATTTCCTATCATTATTTATTAGCGATGTGACATTGGGCAAGTTACTTTCATAAGACCTCACTTTCCTTATTTGTAAGATGTCAGAAAAAACATGACAAACATGAAGTTGACAGCCAGGATCAATAAAGATATATAGAGAGAGCTCCTGACTACCCTTGATGAATTCAAATCAGCTGGTCCACATGAACTGTATCCTAAAAAGTCCTGGAAGAACTGATGTTATGGCTAAATAATTATCAGTGATAAATGAAAGAATATGGAAAATAAAAGAGGTACCGAAAGATTGGAAAAGGATAGATGTCAAAAAAAAGAAGGAAGAGACTAGAATCTTTCAACTATAAGCCAGCAAGCTTGACTTTAATTCCTGGCAAAATGATAGGATGAATTATTAAATACATGGTTAGCAAACAACTAGAAAATAAGAATCAGCAAGACTTGCTCAAGAATAGGTCATATAATTTTATTTTTGGATAGGATTACCAAACTAGTAGATGCAAGAAATAATATGCATAAAGTTTAATTAGATTTTAGCAAAGATTTTGATAAAACATATACTATCCTTTTAGAAAAAATGGTAAAATGTGGAGTAGATGATAATACAATCTGAAGGATTCACAACTAGTTGGATGGTTGGACTCAAAGAGTAGGTGTTAATGTTTCAACATCAGCATCATAGTAATTCTCCAGTGTAGTACCGTGGGGGTCTGTACTTGGTCTTGTGATGTTTGACATTTTTTATCAAGGACTTAGAAAAAGGCATAAATGACATACTCATCACATCCGAAGATGGCATCAAGCAGAGAGGAAAAGGCTAACATAGTGGACTGTGATCAAAAAAGATCTATGGCGTTGATTAATAAAAGAAAAATTCACTAGATGTAAATGGAAAATCTAACATTGGGGTATAAAAATTATTTTCCCAGTATGAGATGGTGGTGATATATATATTAAAAAAACAACAAAGATTTTTAAATATTTTCAATTGAAGTAAAAAAAGACTTTTGAAAAAATACAGTACTTATTTCTGTTTAAAAGCTTCTACAATTAGCATTATGAGCAATGGAGAAACACTAGAGGTTTTCTAAATACAAACAAGGGAAAAGCAAAGGTATACTTTCTTCCCACTGTTATTTGACATAGTTCTAGAAATGCAAGCTATAGCAATAATGAAATAGAACAACATCTGAACTATAAACTTAGCAAAGAAGAATCACATTTATCCCCATTTAGATATGACATGATATGTCCATGGAATCCTCCTGAGAATCAGGACAAAAACTAATTAAAGTGGTTAATCTCTACATCAAAATTATAGGGTATAAAATTAATCCATTAAAATCACCAGCATTTCTATGACATAATAACAAAAACTAGGAAGAAAAAATGAGAGATTTTTCATCCAAAACAGCTATTCTGTATATGTATATATACACATATACATATATATAAACACATACAAATATGTAGTTTAATAAATTTGCCTCAATTCTCTATGTATTTGAGAAATGAGGTCTTTGTCAGAGAAACTTATTATAACAAATTCTGATTTTACTTCATTATCTCCTATATCTTTTAGCAAAATATGTTTTTTGGACTATTTTAAGTAGGTCTATTTTTGTTTTGCTTTGTCTGAAATCATGATCACTACTGCTGCCTTTTAAAATTCAGTTAAAACATAATAGATTCTGCTCCGGCCCTTTAGTTTAACTCTCTCTATATAAACCTGAAGATCAAGTCACATACTAACCAGAACTGAAAAATCAACTAATGAGTATATAGGGTAAAATAACAGATTTGAAGGACAAAGAAAGATGGGCAGGCTTTAAACTAACTAAATGTCAAACTGAATATTCTAGAAACAGAAACCAAATTCTCTAAACAATGAAATACATTACCACCATTGAATCATGAAAAATACTAAAAAGAACAAGAATTGATATTGTTTTCCATAACAGTATAAACAAATCTTTCTCAAGCTTCAATTCGACATAATATACAATGAAAAAAGAGAAGTATTCTCACTACAACCAAATACAAAAATGCCCAATTTTACTTTTTTAATATGATTTGGTATAGTGACTTTCATTCATATAAATATAGTAAAAACAAACTTGACTTTTATCAACCTTTCTTCTCTTAATAGCACTTTCCCTTACAATGCCACTAATTTTAGATTAGAACCACCTACCATATAATTTTCATATCTCTATAATTAACAATCAGTTACATTTTTGCTGGTTGAAATATTTTGCATGCTTAAAGGCTCAATTCAGATCACATCTACCTCATTCAGCTTGTCCTCTTCTTCTAGCAAAAAATTATCCCTTCTTACTTGAAAATTTCATATATCCTTTTCCTCTTCATACAGCCACATATATGTAGGTACACATACATACATTATATATATACATATATGATATATCTATCTTTATGTCCAATGAATTCATCATTTTTATGGTTTTAATTCTTTATATCTATTTTATTGCTCTTGGTAGAGTCTAAACTCCTTGAGGAAAAGAACTGTATTTGATTCATCTTTGCATTCTAAGTGGCTCAAATGGTGAACAGCTAGGTTTTGAAATGGATAGAGTACTTACTGGTCTTGGAGTCAGGAAGACCTAAGTTGAGTTCCTACTTCTGACATTTATTACTTGAATGACTGTGAACAAATCTCTTACTTCCAAGTCCCTTATTTATATAATATGGATAACAATATTATCTACCTCACAGAATTATTGTGAGAATAAAATGAAATAATAAATATAAAATACTTTATAAATATGTGTTATTGTTAACTACTTTTTAAAAAAATATTCAATAGTGAAGTCTTTGATCTTTCCCTTATTTCCATTGCCAAAACAAAAATGGGCCATTTCTCTCAAAGCAATGCCAATATTGCTCTAGAAGATTCTACCAAGTGAAAAAAAAAAGCTTAGTTCATCATTCAGGGAAAAGACTATGTCTCTTAGCTGAGGAACTCTCTAGCAAAATATTATAAGACCCATCACCATTAGGTTGACAAGTATTCATTGCCCATGGCAACCCAACTTGTAATGGGGGGGTGGCAATGGTGTGAATTACATACATTTTTCATTTCCTGTCTTATTTCTGCCAAATATTTTGCTCCTTGTACATGAAAGAAATATTTGTATTAGTTGCCTATCATTTTTTTCTAGAAGCTCCTCAATGCAATGGCTCACTAAGATTTTCACAGAACCTAAGTTGTACTGATGACCACATCAGTACCTTTTAGTCTTAAGCCTATCAGTGCGATGTGCAGTTTGAGTACATCTGGAAGAAGAAGCCTAGCAAGTATTAGCACTCTTTTGAAGCTGGATTCATATTAGAAGTTAGGAGTTGGAAGACAAGCTTCAGTCCTACCAAGGAGATGCTGGAGTTCTAAATTAGATTTCAAACTTATATTTAGTAGAATTCAAACAGGAATTTATGAATAATGCATTATTGGAGTTGTCATTATGCTTGGTATATCTTTGGCATTTAAAGGCTGATTTTTAGCTTCTTTGATATTTTTCTGCACTATTCCCAATCAAAGTTTATGATCTTATATAAGACTCACAAATATTGCAACATCTCCAAGTAAGTAAGTAAGAAGTTCAACAAGATGTCCACTAAGGACCCATCAACCTCTAAATTTATGGTCCTAGAATTCTCTTCTTATAATGGAAAATATGTTGGACTTGGAAACAAGCAAGCAAGTAATCAGCATTCATTAAATGTCTGCTTTGTGCCTGTTTACAGTATTGGCAATAAGGATGCAAATAAGAAATCAAGAAATTCCCTGATCTTAAGTTTACATTCTATTCTCATAAGACCTCAATTGTGTTCTCCTTTTATTACTGGTTAGCAGTGTATCCATGGTTCCACACCTTGCCAGCTCTTAGTTTCATCATCTACAAAATGCAAAATGAAGATAATAATAGCTGTATTATATATCTTATAAAATTGGAGAAGAGAGTACTTTATAAGCCTCAAATGACCACAAAATACCAGTTATTATGAGGCATATTTAAGCCACTTAATTGTAATTTTTAAAAACTGCTTTCACATCTTTTACCTTACCTACTTATAATATATCTCTCTTAAATTTTATTTTATCTTATTTTGTTAAGGCCCACTCTTATTTTGACTGTTTATAGTAGTTTGCAATTAGCAAAACAAACTTTAACAGCTATTATTTCATGTGGTCCTCAGAACAACCTCAGGAGTTGTGCAGGGAGATGCTAATGCTCTTCATTTTACAAAATCAGACATCAAATAAAGTGATTTGATCATCATAAAGAATTTGAACCCATGCCTTCTTATTCATTTTCTAACGTAAAAACTCTGTTTAACTTTCCAAATGAGTAAAAATTGTGTGATTGTCTTTTCACTCTTTAAACTTTTCTTTCTTTGTCACCTTCTGCTTGAGCTAAACAAGTTTTTTCTGATAATTTCACGAAACCATGAGACAGTTGTGTCTATATGTTAGTATCGAGAAAGACAATTCTGCAGTAGGAAAAGTCCTTTTCTTAGAAACTTTGAAAACATATTCGTGGGTAGAGAAAAAGTAAAATATATTGAAATTGATGGTCTCCTATTCTTAAAAAATAAAGAACCAGGTACAGAGCAAGACTTCCAGATGGAATTTCTGAGTTGGTCATTTATCTGCAAGACCCTTGGAAGAATTATATAGTATCACTTTGGTCTGCCTTTAATACTCAAAAAAGTGTTAATCCAATTTGAAGGGGGTAGTGTGTGTGTGTGTGTGTGTGTGTGTGTGTGTGTGTGTGTGTGTGTGTTCTCATGTGATCTACTCAGGGCATGGAATTTAAACAAATGAGAAAATAGGACTAGAGAGTTTGGGGCCTTATATGAAAATATTGTGATTTCAGGAAGAGACTCATATCCCAGTCCCTGTTCCTCCCTATACCTGCTATCTGATGCCTGAAATCCCACCCTTAAATCTTCTCCCTTTTAACTTATCAGCATCCTTTCATTTTGAAATGCAATGCTATGAAATATAAAAGAGAAACATTTAATTTTTAAATTTTTTGTGGGGAGAAACATTTTAAATTATCATTCAATAGTTACACTTTATTATCAATAGGATCTGAGAATAAATTTTCACATGAAAGCCAGACAGAAAGGATGAAGGCACAGGAAATTGAAGTGAGAGAGGTGAGGACACCCTTATGTTCAAGGTAGATTGGGGCAGAAGCAACAGTGTAGAGTAGAGGAGGATCGAGGGAAATGGGTCATGGTTGACAAAGTTATCTTATCCTTGTCCAAGTTGCTGAATTTGGAGGGTACCAACAACACTTGCAATCCTAGAGACAACATCAAAGTTTAGCACACGCGAATGATAAATTAAGCTACTGTAAGGCAGGCTAGGGTGAGCCTTTGTCCCCACCACTACCCTGCCATTTAGCATGGCAGCCATCCCAATCATAACCAGTGTCCTTATGGGGAAAGACAATGTCCCACTTATGTCCCTTGAACTTAAAACATAATATGTTCCCTGATATAATTGGGGTACTTGGTCATGGTGCAAAACGTCCTAATTAAAACTCTAGAGGTGAGTAAGTCATGTTTAAAGCTTATCTGTTTATAGATTTTAGCACATAGTTCAACATAAGCTCAAACATAAAATGTGTAGCTAGAAGAAATGGTTAGATAATTTAGAACACCTCACAGTCTATAACAAATAAGAAGTTGGGAATCCAGAAACCAGGAAGAAAATGACAATTCAAATAAGATGAGAGTTTATATTTGCAAGTATGAAATCTGAGCATTTTTTATATAAATCATTACTCTTCATTTGTCTTATAGACAAAGGATTCTCACAGGGATTTGAGAATGTGAGCAATTAATGTTTCTGTTAAAGGAAACTTTCATGAGGCTTGGATTTTTTTTGTTTGTTTGCTTCCGTGTGCTATTAGCATATTAATGGTTTTATATTTTAAACTCTCTACACATAAGTATTTCTGTCTTCTAAGATAATACAAGAAATATACATATGTATATATTTATTTCCCAGTGTAGTTTCTTCAGGTAGCATGTAACATATGACCTCCTTTGGGTTATATGGTTATTAAAAATGACTTCTCTTGGGAGCAGCTAGGTGGCACAGTGGATAAAGCACCGGCCCCCAATTCAGGAGGACCTGAGTTCAAATCTGACCTCAGTCACTTGGCACTTACTAGCTGTGTGACCTTGGGCAAGTCACTTAACCCTCATTGCCTTGCCAAAAAAAAAAAAAAAGACTTCTTTTGGTGATATGAAAGTTACCTTGAATAACCTGTCCCTACACAGAGTTCTATTGCTAGCTTTCCAAATCATACAAATGACTGAAGTAAAAGCCACAATGGAAACTTTCCAAGATCCCATTTTTGGCCCTGGATCACCATCTATGCCTTGGCTTTTTGCCAGTTCTCTCTTCCTTCAGCTTTCAGGGTAGTTTATGAAAATGTTTATATATGTCGATATTGAACACTGGCACTAACATTATTTCCTCCACATTTATTGCTGGCAACTACTGTGATACTATCAGGAAGGAATGAATTAATGTCAGTCTAGCAGCACATCTATAGCAGAGAGATATTTCACTAGCTTAAATAAATGATGGCTTTTGATCATGTGGGTCTCTCTGGTAGTGAACAGCCTGTGATTAAAGAAATATATTGAGACAAATAAGGATTTGCTGATGGGGAAATGTTGCTGAAAATTCTGGGGTCTTAACAGGGTTAATTTTTCAATGACTAATTTTGATTCTATTCAGTGTAATTAAAAATTATGACATGCCTATTGCATCCTAGCCACTGTGTTGGTGTCGGGGATACAAAGACAAAAAAATAATCCTTGCCTCAAGTTGCTTAAATTCTTCACATGCATACTTCACATCTATCCACATTAAGACATACTGCCATCTGACATTCCCCTGTAAATGTAACCCTGACCCCCAACCCCTTTCTAATTCTTGTTCTGGAAATGGTAATCAAATCAATCCTTTCATTATAGAGGGCATGATATTTTCCTGCTCTATAACTTCACTCACTGTCCCTATGTCATTCCAGACCCAAACTCTCCTCTTGCCCAATACTGTCCTTAAACCTGTTGTTTTCCCCTATAAGAAGATAGGTTCCTCATGGTCAGGGACTGTCTCAGTTTTGTGATTCTATATCCAGCTCCTAGCACATAGTTCCTGGATCATAGTAGGAGCTTAATAATACATTGCAATCCATTCATTCATGTTTAATTCATTTTTGCAGGAAACATAGATGATTAAATATAAATTCATACTAGGTAACTTCAGAATTGGAGGGAACACAATGTTTTTGACTTCTTTTTCCAAATTTTACACTTTGGGGATAATAATCACTCATATTTCTCCAGTACCTTTGAATCTGCAAAGTACTTTCCTCATAACACCCCTGTAAGTTAGGTAATACAAACATTATTACCCCCATTTTGCAGATGAGTAAGGTGAGACAAACAGAAGCTAAGTGACTTGCCCAGGGTCACACAACTAGGAAAGCTTCTAATCAATCCATCATAACTACACATATGGCACTCCTGTCCATAGAAGCAGGAATTTTAATCTAGGATTTAGAGATGGATTTCAAGGAATTTGTGAACCTAGATGGGGCAGGGAGGGAGATATATCTTTATTTTCATTAACCTCTAATGGATACTTGGCATGTCATTCATTTATTATTTTAAAGAAAACATTCTAGGGGGCAGTTAAGTGGCACAGTGGATAAAGTACCGACCCTGGATTCAGGAAGACTTGAGTTCAAATCTGGCCTCAGACACTTGGCAATTACTACCTGTGTGACCCTGGGCAAGTCACTTAACCTTCATCGCCCTGCAAAAAAAAAGAAAAGCAAAGAAAAAAATGCTGGATTTCATACTCAGGAAAGAGGAAAAATTTTAGGGAGAAGATGGAGAAGAGAACTGGAGGCTAGCATGAGAAAGATACAGTTGTTCAGTAAGAGGATCAAGGGGGAGACTGGAATGGAGGGATGTAATAGAAATTAGAATTTTTCTGAACTTCTGCATAGTCACCATAGAAACACTTGTTCCCCAAAATAAAAAATTGTTCAGATTTCTGTAGTGTTTTAAATTTTATATGGTGCTTTATTAGTAGTAAACTTACAAGGTAAGCAAATCATCATTGACTACATTTTACAGATAAGAAAATTTTACCAAGAGTAGTAAGTGATTTGCCTGTGGCAACGTAGCTTAGTGAGCATCAGTCAGGATTCAGTTTGCCTGGACTCTAAGTTCTATGTTCTTTCCAATATACTCCTTTATAAAGAGCTCAAGATAAAGTTGACCATAAAGGATAGAGAGAGTTCTCAAGTGCTAAACAGGGCAGCAATTATACTAAGAACAATAGCAGTTCACAGAAGAGACCAAAGTGGCCTCAGTGCCTGGGGAAATCTGACAGTCCTGATGAAATGTAATTTTAATGAAGCATTTTCAAATGTATGCCTAGAATAGACAACCTCTTTTCTCTTCATCAGTAAATTGAACTAAGATGGTGGCAACTCTGGAAAGGAGATATTAGGAAGGCAATGGAAGAATGATTGACAAAGGCTTAACATGAACTGATCACCACAGAAGGAAATTTTAAGATAATCTTCTTTTCTTAGAGCTTGATAGTGAGAAGGAAAAATATATAAATCTCTCAAAAGGGCATTGACAACATGCTTTCACTCTCTCCTTTTTCCTACTGATTTTTAGAACATTGTGGTACAAATTAGATTTTGATAACTGGCTATTAAGCATAGCCTCTTATGAAAGTCATTGAAACTCTTTAGATGGAAGACTGAATTACTTAAGACAGCTTATCAAGTAGGCATGGTATGTATAGATTGAGAATGTACATTGATGGATCTCTCCTCCAGCTGCTAGTAGCATAGCTGGCATCCTTTGTGGACAAGGAAGATGTGGTTTGGGGAGAGGGATGGAGCTATAACTAAGCCAAGTGAGCCCTCTGTTTAATGGTTTAATGTAATAGAGTCATAATCTAGTTGTATCTCATGTTCAACATCCTACTGTTGCCAATTAACATTACTAAGTAGAACATTAATATTATTAATTTCATTCAAACAGATTCTTACCCTGTTACTTATATATGTATATATGTGTGTGTATATGTATATGTATTGTGTGTGCATACATATAGTGAGAAAGAGTCTGTGTGTGAAAGAGAAAGAGAGACACAGAGAGAGAGAGAGAGAGAGAGAGAGAGAATCATGACATGGTAGGGAAAAAATACAAAGAAAGAACCCAATACCTTGGGAACCATGAGATCAAGGTCCAAGTACTGTACTTTTACATAAATTTTATTTACTTCATGATGTTAGAGATATTCCATAATCATCATGTATATCAGTTTTCCTATCTGTATAATGAAAAAATGGACTAAATTAGCTCTAAGAAACTTGTCAGATTTTTATGTATGTTCTATGTATATATGTCTATGTCTGTGTCTATGTCTATATCTATGTCTATGTCTATGTATCAGCAGCCTAGGTCTTACAATTTGAAAGAAAGATGATTTTTCAAACATGACTAACCTTTGTCTTATGTGACTTCCATGAGCTTAGAGTCTCTTTTATATAATGGATCTAGAGTTAGAGGAAAGGAATTCTCCCATTAAGGAATCTCTCTGCTCACTATTCTGTTCTATAGTTCTATGAGATGGATTCCTATAGCATATATGCCTGATCATGCATGGCAATATCTTTATAGGGTATCTACCATGCTTTGTTGTATTAGGGAATGATAGTTTTGATGATTCAGTAGGCTTGAGAGAAAACCTTCCATTTTTTTATCACGACAATAACTATTTTGGGATATAGGTCACATCAATGGCTTTGCACTGAAATCATTGCGTATTATATCCAGGGCAGTGAAATAATGACTGAAAATAAATGAATCTCCCTCCACTGGGAGGGCATGTACTAAAACCTACCTTTGATCATGCCAGAAGTGTCAGGAATCATGATGACACCATCACTTTGAGGACAGGGGATGAGTACCAATGAATTCTGAGACAGAATAGGACAACAAAAGCTTGTAAACCAACAGAAAGAAAAACTAAGAAAACACTTTGTGAAATAAGTTGAAGACCAGAACATTGGTTTCTATAAATAAATTATCTGTCATTTTCTATGTTTTCTGTGAGGCTGTTTGATATTTGAGAAGTATCGAAGGGTATAGATGATACATTCTATAGAAATCATTCCTCCAGAGCTATTGCTTATTACCTTTTACCTTATAGATGCCTTTAAAATATTAAACCTTTGGGTTTAATATTTTAGCAAGACATGATATGAAAAATAACATTACCAGTAAAACCTGTAGGCAAAAATCACCCTTTGCATTAAATCTGTCAGATTCATTTTGATGATAATTCTATTTCTTTAAAAAAAAACTATTATGTGTAAGAGTTATGCTAGGGGCAGAAAAGCAAAACTTTTAGAAAATGTCTCTGCCCTCAAGGAACTTAAATTCTAGTGGGGTGGGAGGTATCTTTAAATTTTATCTAAAACAGCCGTATTTGATATATCTCTCAGAATATGCTAACATGTTCTGTTAAAAGTTATTGAACTGGATAAGAGATGAAATGAAAACAAAAATTTTCCTTAAAATTGAACAAAACTTGCTTTTCCCTCATTTATCTTGTCAATTTTTCCTCTATTTTTCCTTGTCCATTTCAGCTCCCTATCCCTTTTCCTCCCTTTCACTTCCCATTTCCTTCCCCCTTGCCTCTCTTCCTTTTCCTTCCCATCCTTTAACTATCTCTTATTTTTTCCTTGACCACAGGTTCTTTCTTGCACTAGACATCTTGAGATGGATAACAATAATAGGTCTGTAGCTACCTAAAGTCTTCTCTTTCTCTGTAAACACACCAGGACCAATCTCCCCTTCCCCCCAACACATATCGATTGGAAGCAGTAAATCATTTTACTAAGTTTTTTACACCTCAGTGAGTAGAATTTTGTCTAAATTATTTGGTATAATTTGGCATAGTGTCTAGGAACTTATAGTGTTGATGTCACACCTAAGGAAGTTCCATTTCACTATGAAGATGGTCTTTGTCACTTTAGCAGATCACTAGAAACAGAGCATTCTTAATTTTTTTATGCTTCTAAAATTGCAAATCCATGCTTCTGTTCTGTTGTTTTCACACAAAGAAAGATCCATCACTTTTAGAAATGTATAATCTAACTGTCAGAACCCAAATTTTAAGTGAAGTGACAGCTCTTTGTGTAAAGGTACTGCATTTGCAGTGATTCATCCTCTAGCAAATCCTTGCTTTAAACTGAGAGAAATTAATTCACAGTCCTCACAGTCTTCACAGTCACAGCCAATACCCCACAATACCTTCCTTCAGACTCATTACTAGTTGGGGACAGTGATTGACCCACCTAGATAAGCTAGGGTGAAGACTGGACTAAGGTCATTTTTGAAATGTCGTTTTTCTTTCAAATTGCAGGAGTTGCGCTACTGGGCCACATGTGGTGATCTCCTGAAGACACATAGTAACATGAGGGAAAATATGTACTATAGTACATCCTTTTCTCAAGTTCCTTTCATGAATTTAGGGCCCCTTTTATCTAATGGATATGGTATTAGAGAAAATAAATTATCAGATTAAATGAAGTTCATAAAATAAGAGAATTTGTCTGGGGAAATGGATCTGCAATCAGGAGGCAGTGTGGGGGCAGGTAGGAGGTACAGTGGATAAAGCACCACCCCTGGAATCAGGAGAACCTGAGTTCAAATCTGACCTCAGACACTTGACACTTACTAGCCATGTGACCCTGGGCAAGTCACTTAACCCTCATTGCCCTGCAACAAAAAAAAAGAGGCAGTGTGGTGTACTGGATAAATCACTGGACATGGAATCAAGATGATATGGTTTTAAAGCCTATCTTGATACTAACTTTGTGCCCCTAGGTAGGTGCCTCAACATTTCTGAGCCTCAGTTTTCTCATCTGTAGGCTTGGACTTGATGACCCATGAGGTACCATCCAGCTCTAAATCTATGCTATGATATTTAATTCTACAGACTTTCCAAAAATATAAATTTCATGTTTTTTTAAATTTGGCAAAATGGAATAATACTGATTTTCATGAATTGTGTGTATATGCACTAAAATAATTTCAGTGACTTTATGCTAGTTTTATGGTTAAATGTACATCACAGGGCAATGTTTGTTTAATTTTTCAAAACTAAAAATCTCTGCATCCAAATTTTGATCCATGGAATCATGCCTGATCATGAATATTCATTTGATTTGGCTTCGGCAAAAGTGTGATTTCATCAGTATGAGCTCTCCCTACCAGTGGTGTAGATCATGAATATTCATTGCTATGAAACATAAAGAAGTTAAGCTCAGATAATAAATTGTTTGAAATTAACCTTGAGAAAAATTGACCATCATATCTCTGTGTCCCTAATGCTTCATTTTAGGTTGGTTATAGAAGGTTAAAGTCAGATTTGGAAAAAAAAATGAACAATGCAACACGACAACCTTTGTTTAGTTTGATTATTTGAAATTAAGTAATCAAATAATTATGTTATTTTATTAATATCTGAAAGAGTTAAAATTTTAATGGTAGAAAGGAATTGGTAGGGAAAGGAGTATTCCTTGCCTATTTTTGGTTGTAAGGTGGCTCTGATCACTTTAGTTTAACTTGCCAAAAAGTCACCTCTGAGTATGGTAGTTGCTTTCCCCAAAACAAGCATTTATCAAGGGTACAACCCTGGAGAAAGAAGGTTATAGGGGATAGTATTTGGCTTTTTAAAACCTGCTATTTGTCAGAATAAAAGCTCTTGCTTTTGGGGCCTATGGAATAAAAAGATATTGTGGTGATAATTAAAACCAAGATGGTGTCCTCTGATTACCACTTAAAATAGCTGCATTCAAACACACCCTTTGGGTATTAAATAATCAATGTTTCAAATTTCAAAGCGCATTGTGTCAGATATTCAGACAATATTTCCAGGAAGCAAGCATTTGCAGAATTAGAAAAATACTATGATGATAATGTCAAGTGTAGTACTGAAATGCACTAGTGGATAGCTTGGAGATTCAATCTGGGAATTAATTTCAGTCTGCTCAATGACCTGAAAACTTTCCCTGGAAGAGTCTCTCTTCAGCTACATGATCCTGGCCTTTCTCTCCGGTTCTCAATGACCTCAAGCCTTTCCCTGATTCAGAGCTTTCCAATGAACAAATTACATTCTGACTGAAACGTGACTTCTAATTTTCCAGCTGGAAGGAATGTTGAAGAATATGGGTAGGTTGATATGTGGAAAACACATGAAGCTTTTCCCAGAGTGAGTTAGCACTAGGCAAAACTATCCCCGAGTGAAAATGGGAAATAACATTGCCTTCTTGCACAATAGTAAGGCTCCAAATTAATTATAATTTAGTGTTTGAAGATTCTCCATGAGGATTTTTTTCCTCATATGATTCTGAGCAGTGGGATCCACAGGAGACCTAGCATTATTCATTTGGGTGATGATGGTGGTAGCAGACATGTAAGGTCTGCCACTGTTCACATGGCTGGTTCTTCCTCCCACTCCCATTTTATGTAGGTGACATCCAATTAGAATGAATATAGAGACCTTGAAGGGACAAAGAAGAAAAAGATATAATATCGTAAATATAGGATAGAGAAAAAGTATCAGAGGTCTCATCTTATTTGGTAGAAGAACTTTGACCTAGAAACATTAAACACCTTATCCAGTGTCACATGATTAGCATCAAAGATGGTACTTGAACCAGGTCCTCTGACCACAAACACAGAGATCTTTCTATTGTGTAGTAGGCAATGTGTATGTGTGTGTCTATGCATAAACATCACACATATTATATGTTTAAGGAAGGGGGGCTGTCTACCTTCTTTGCTTTGGTAACTGGATATTTTTAAAGGTCTGATTATATGTACATGAACCTCAGGTCTCTCAGGGCAAAAAACTGGCAAAACCATGTCCCTCTGGAGTAGCCTTCTCCTAAGGTACTCTCCACGTACTTCATCCGTGTAGGGCCACAGAAAGCATGGGGCCCACTGGACTGTTTCAATTCTCCATACACAATAGATGACAACAGTTATGAGTAAGGTGAATCTAGTTCAGCAAGGATGTTAATCTGTTCCCTGAGTGGGAGGGTCCTGGCTGAGATTTTGAACCTTCATCAATTGGGAGTGGTCAATAGGACTGATGGTGAGAGGTCTGTCAGCCTTCCCTGGTTAGAAGGTAGTTGATTTCATCACCTCTCCTCTTGCAGGAAGGACAGCTCTGTTTAAAGCAGAGCACTGCTCGGGCATTGATTAGATTTTCTCCTTCTTGATAGGAGGGTGAAATGACTATATTTCTAGTCTTGTGTCATTCTGTCAACCAATACATAGTATGAAATGAGACTAGAATGGTAAGTGGAAGTAGTGATTCTTAAATGTTAGGATAGAGCATGTGTCTTTTGCTAGAAGCAATAGGGAATATGGCAATAGTTATACTTTAGGAAAGTTAATTTGATAGTTATGTGAAGGATGGATTGGAGACTGGAAAGACTTTGAAGGTAAGATACTATTTACTGGACTATTATTATATAGTCCAGGTGAGAAGTGTTGAAAGTATGAATTTGGGCAGTGGCTATGTAAATGAAGCAAATGGACAGAGGGAAACAAAGCTAAACAAAATTTGGTAACTGAATATGGAGGGATGTGGGGTGAAAGAGGAAACTCAAAACTGATTCTAAGGTTGTAAACTTGGGTGACCAAGAGAATAGCACTACCCTTAACAGGAACAGAAAAGCTTAGAAGAGGGGTATATTTAGAGAAGGAAAATAAAGTTGTAATTCAGACAGATTGAGTTCTATATGTTTATGGGACATTTTGTGAGAAATATTTAGCAAGCAATTGACAAGTTCAAGAGATACATTGAGGCTGGGTTAAAATTTGGGAGGCATCTGAATAGTGAAGTTACAGAAACTCATAGGACCTGACAAGATAAAAAATGAAAAAAAAATATTCATCACTTACAACATGTAAAGTATTATGCTAAGCAGTGAGGAAGATGGATGAAGGCAGAATTCTAGGAGGTAAAGAAGAGGTTCACTGGGGCTCGTTCTCCTCTTTTCCTCCTTCCCTTTCATCCCAAAATAAAACTATAGAATTTCAAGTCCCAGCCAGTGAGTACTCCATTTTCTGACTCTCCCCCTCAACCCCACCAGCAACTCCCCTACTTTGACCAGTGATTCTAAGAAGGGAATATGTTTCGCTTGGGGAGAGAGGTACATCTAACTACCTTTACCTCTTCTCTCCCATGATCTAAGGATGGGCAGCATGACAGACTGACTCCTCTTAGGGAGGTTGGCAGTTTCATTATCAAAAGCTGGTCTCCAATCCTGCCCCCCAGAAACACTCTGAGAAATATGGATAAATAGACTTGCTCTTATCTTCTGGGTTGTTTTTAGAACACTAGAATATTTTTTTAAAAAAACCTTGCTGTTAAACCTGAAGACTAGAAAACACTAGAATGAGAGGAAAGAAGCATAAAGCCAAGTCCTGAGAAACATCCTTAATTAGAAGACACAGGGAAGGATGATGATCCAGAGACAGAGCCTGAGAAGACATAGATAGGCAGGAAATCCAAGATAAAGAAGTGCAATGGAAGAAAAGGAAGGAGGGAACAATTAGGAATAGGAATGGTTAACAGGATCCAGAGCTGCAGAGACGTTAAAAGGGCAGGATGAGAAAAGACTATTGGATTTAGCAACTAAGTGGTCACTAGATAATCTTAGAGAAGGCAGTTTCAGCCAAATCATAGAATTGGGAACCAGATTATAAGGGACTGAGAGATGAATAAGTGCTGAAGAAGTAGATATGGGGAGTAATTCTACTTGGAAATTTGTAAGTGAAAGAAAAGAAATATAACATGATAGCTGGAGGGAATGGTAAGATCAAATGAAGATATTTAAAGAATGGCAGGTAGATCTGAGCATGGGTTAAGTAAATGGAAAAGAATCATTAGATAAAGAGATACTGAAGATTAGAGAGGGGATGAATGAGCGATGCAGCAAGCTACTGGAGTAGACATGAGCGGATGGGATTGGGGCAAACAAAGAAGGGTTACCCTTGGTAAAGAAATGGGACACTTTTTCTTCAGAGAGAGAAGTAAAAAATTATGAGTGTAGCTGTTTTCAGACTTTGATAGCATGGAGTAGAAGTAGAAATAGTAGCTCATTGTGGAAGGAAAAATATTTAATAGATAAAGTGGAAGATGAGGGGCATGAGGATAGAAGTGAAGATACACACACACACACACATGCACCCCAACTTTTTTTTTAGTATAAGTTTTACATATTGGTTCTTTATATCTTCATATGAATATAAGCTAATGAAAGTGAATGAATGAATTTAATTCATTCCTCTCAAAAGTGCACTTGGATTGTAAGCCTTGTCTCTAGTTGTAGAAATAAAGGCTTTGGGGCAGCTAGGTGGAACAGTAGATAAAGCACCAGTCCCAGAGTCAGGAGGACCTGAGTTCAATTTTGGCCTCAGACATTTGACATCAACTAGCTGTGTGATACTGGGCAAATCATTTAACCCCAGTTACCTCAATATAAAAGAAAAAGAAATAAAGGCTTTGTCTTCTGTTAAAGCAATTTCAGGTATCAATGAACATGTGAAGAAAGTACATTGGGGGGACCAACTCTGTCTCCATGTAAGCCCAGCACTTAACATCATCCTGTAGTGAGCTTTCAGCTACATTTATCCTCGGAACACAGGGAGCTAATATCTTCTTTTATATATCTTCTTTCTGCCTTCCAGTAACCTCAATGCCTTTTGCTTGGCTTCTTTCAAATATTTACGTGATTTATTTTCCTTTTTTTAAGCTCTCTTCCTTGGTTGTCTCCAAGTGTCCTTCTTATTCCAGCTTCCTTGATTTAGCCATATCCATTAGAGCCAATGCAGCCCCTCTAGATATACTGTACACTTAGTTATGGGAGCCATTAATTTTTTTAAACAGGGTCTATGACTGTAAATTTGAGAGTCTTCACCTTTGGTACTGCTGGGCAGACTCTTCTGCTGGAGCCACAGATATTTTGCAAGTCAGCAAGGCCTTCTCCAAGACTGGATCAGAGTTACATTGGTAACTTTGCTCTAAATTCCACCTTTAATGAAAAAACAGTATGGACAGAGGTCAGAGAAATATAAATCTCAGGAAATTCCTTTTTTAGTAAAACATTTGCACCGGCCCTAAAGGATAGATGCTGCACATGCATGTGCGTGTGCACACACACACACACACATATACACACTCACACACTCTTAGCTGGCTACAGGACTTTCTCTGGCCATTCCTATTTCAATATATTCTCATCAGCTGAAGAATCATTTAAAGTAAAGAGGGTAGGGCATTAGGGTTCATTGGCTAGTGGTTAAGCAGGCTGTGACTTTGGTTTTTGGTTAGTTTCTTCAAATGTGGTGAGCTGTGTACTGCTCTGTGATCAAATGCTTTTGTGCTGATGGTGCTTTTCATTCTGTACCATTCTCCATTGTTTTTGGCTTCACATTTTCTTGTAGAATTCCTTTCTGCAAACTCCATCTCAGGCTGAGGCCTCTGGGTAACATGAGACGTCCCTTATTTCCCAGCAGACAGAACATTAAAGACTGGTCTGCCGACCAGCTGCAAAGACAGGTGTTATTGTCATTTACTCGACACTCCTCCCTTTGCTTGTCCTAATAATTTCGCTTACAGTCCTGTCAAGTTCTGAAGGAAATGGGCAGGTTTTATATGCTGGTGGATAGTGCAGGATTAAAAATTTTCACCTGCATAGGTAATTTAGCCCTCTGACCTGCCTGCTAATCCCAGAACTATGTCTTTTTGGCATTTTTTCCCCATTGATCTTTCAAGAAAACATCAGTGGGAAGCATAGAGTGCAGTGTACCTCAAAGGGCTCTCACACAATTTATTCAGGCTTTTGTATTTTAGTTCCAAGGCTTTATGGAGAAGGTCAGCTAATCTTTATATGTTGTTTTCCTGGGACCTGGAGAAGCAAGGCAAATGCAGTCTACTTTTTTTTTTTTTGCAAGGGGTAAATAACAGAGTGGAGGTTTCATCCAGGCAGCATTGGGTTTATGGTAGAATTTTGATGGTTCTTGAGCTTTTAAAAGCTGTCTTAGGATCCAGCCCTGGAATTTTAGGCTTGGTTTATCAATAATCATCTTCCAGGGATACCAACTTTTGCACTTAAATAATTACTGTGCTCAAGTGTCCATTCTGACACATATATTTCTTGTTGTGTGACTCTGGACAATGCCAACCTGCACTGTTAAAGAGTGTTTCCTCATCTGGAAATTCCTTGTAGCAATGAAATCATGTTAGGTCTCTATCCTATAAAGATAATATACTTACTCTCAGGCTATGTGATCCTGAACTTCCTAAAGCATTCAATTTTAAACTTCTCCCAAGCCTTGGCCTTGGCCCTACCTTTAATCCTCCTATAGCTAGGAGTGGCAAACACCTATGTTCATTTCCTTCATGGCTCTAGATAAAAATGGCAGCTTCCCTTTAGAATATTCCTAAGCCAGGTTTAAGATTAAGTTTTCTACGTTCTTTGGATTAAATTCTCTAGTCTATTCTTTTTATCCTAGGTTCGCTCATGGCTAGTAAGGAACCTTCTGGGTGTATTTAACAAATTTTATCCACAGCACTACCATATAATCACTTAGATAACCAGATATCTAATTTCACCTCTCTCTGCCAAGAGACCAACAAGGAAGTGCACAAAGATAAATAATATGGTTCCCATCACTTCAGAGTCAGAAATCACCCTGTCACACAGATTACCCCCAAAGTATGCAACACCGGCTCTTCCTTCCCAGACTCCCTCAAAAAGAGGTAAAGAATTTCAAGTATGTTTATATAGGTTTTCTTTATTTTTATTGTTCCTGATGCATAATAAAAGCTTCATCTCTCTCTCTCTCTCTTCACCCATTTCTCTCTCTACTTCTCTGTCTTCCTGTCTCTGTCTTTTTTTACTGATTCTTTCATCTTTCTATCTTTCATCACCAATATCATTGTCATCATCATCTCTTAGAGACTGAGGATCAAGACAAATTTTTGGAATTCATTACTTTGTTAATGAGTTATACATTATTACTCAACATTGATGATAACAACTCATTCCATTTATCTAGATGAGTCAGACTTGATGCAAGTTGATAGAATCCCTTCTGCCACCACTATGCATCTTTGGGATTTAGCCTCTGGTAGAATATTTGATGGAATAGTATATGCCTTGAACTTATTTGCAAGGCCTTTGGGTGCACATGCCATAATTTGTATTTACAATTGTCAGGCCATACAATTCTCCCCTATAATAATTTATGTATGTGTCTTATCTCCCTACTAAGCTGTAAACCCCATGAATGTAGAGAGCTTGTTTTATTTTCAATTCACAACTCACTCAGGGCCTACTACAAAGCTCTAGTCCATTCTAATACAACCTAATTCAAATTCCCTGTGCAAAACCCTATGCTAGCCTCTTGGGATGGGCCACAAAGAAAAAAAGTTATTAAAATTCTTTGTACTCTACTGGGAAAGGGGGAGGTATCAAAACATGCAAATAGGTAAAGATAGAGAGGTAGCTAGCTACATAGACAGCTACATATATATGTGATACATGTGTGAGGTACATATGTGCAACACATGTGTGATATGTATGTGTGATACATATGATACATAGATACATAGATAGAAGGAATTTGAAGAGGGATAACAATCTAACAACTAGGGGAAACCAAGAAAGATTTCCCTTGAAATGTTCAGCCTTGAACTAAGCCTTAGAAGAAGCTATGTGTTCTAAGAGGCAAAAGTGAGGAGGGATTACACTCCAAGTATGGGGATAGTGCATGTGAAGGTTTTAAGATAGGACTTCTGGGAATAGCAAGTAGCCCAGTTTGGTTGGAAGGTAGAGTGTATGAAGGGAAACACTATGCCTATTCCCTACCAAACTGTGACCATAAGTATTGTGTTAGTTCATGAACATACCCTAGACTTGGGGTTTACTAACTAAGGGAGAATAGGTAAGTCATTTAACTTCTGTCTGTCTCACTTTCTTCAACTATAAAAATGGGAAAATAATAGCATCTAACTTTAATGTCTCTTCTAATTCTAAATCTTTGATCTTATGAATTATTATGTTTGGTGTCAAGATTTCTTTATTAAAATATCCTGTGCATGCCCAGACATTGGGAAATAGATAGATAGAACCTACTATTTATATTGTATTGTATTGTATCATACTGTATTATACCATATTATTATACTGTATTGTATTATATTTAGACATAAATTATATTATATGTTTATTATATATGTCTGCATGTATACATATGTGTGTATATACATACCTACACACACACAGAGTATACATTAAGTACCTACTATGTGCCAGGATGGAAATTTATACATATATGTGTGTGTGCATGTGTGTATGTGTGTATTATACACACATATACATATATAGGGGTATGGGAATGGATTTAGATGTGTGTACATGTGCATGTATGTATGTATTTATGTATGTATGTCTCTTGATTGATGTCATTGGAGCCTCACAGACACCCTCTGAGATAGGTACTATAAATTCAATTTTTTCTATTTCATAAAGCAGAGGTCTTGAGGTAGAGAAGCTAAATGACTTATCTACAGTCATAAAAGTATTATCAGAGGCACCATTTAAGCCTGGGTTTTCTTTGCCCCAAGCTCAGTGTTCTTGCCATTGTACCACATTGCATCTCAAATGGAGATTTTCTGAAGAGAAGAACTCTACATGAGGTGACTAAAGACTGATGGCTTAGGTAAATCTGCAGACCTGTGGATAAAGTTTCAAATTATAACCCAGAGAACTTTCCCACTATGGGAATCAAGTGAGCTGGCAAATAATCGTTGTATTTTCAGGTTCATAGCTAGGCACAAGTTGGGCACTTTCATATTTTGTGCCGGAAATTCAATGTTCACCTATTTCCTGAAGTAAGTGGGTGATAACCAGCCCCAGGACTTCATTGAATTCTTTATTCTCATGATGCAGGGGAGCGTGAAATATGCTCCAGGATTTCAGCCCAAGAGCTTCTATATAGCCAGCATTTCTTTCTTTCATTTTTGCCTGAGAGAATTCTTACATTAAACCCATCCACAAATCTTGCCTTACAGTGAATACAGAAAGGAGAGGTCAGAAGGAGAAGGTGTTAGTGTTGGATGAGTTGCAAATCACCAAAGAAAGAGGTGATAGAATTTAGTTTTGGTATCCTAAAAGGGGAAAAAAGCCCCAAACCTCTAGGGTAGAATCTAGTAATCCCTGATTTCAGATCCTCTGTCTGAAATGTGCCAATTGGAGTGAAGCCCTCAGTTAAATACTGACTGCTAAAAAGTAGCTGAGCCCCTTGAGAGCCTGGAGAGAGACTGAAGAGGTTTTGTTTTCCTTCCATTTTTTCCTATTCAGATGAATGGAGAACACAAAAGGGATAATTCTGTGGAAATGGTAGTTTTGGCATGGGTGGAAGATTCTGGGCTGAACATAGGTTATGTCACTCATTGCCTTAGATGTTTCTGAGATTGGGGTACAGAAGAACCTGAATGTCTGCTGTATACATAGTGACAAATCCTAAGAGATGATCCCCCCGCCTCTCCACATAAAAGCTGAATAATATCCTAATAGTCATTGAGTTATAGTTTCACTTTGTTTCCATTGACTTTTTTATTTCCATCTACTTCTACACATTCATAGGCTCTGCAAGCAGAAAACACAGCTGGTAGTACTCAGTGTTGATGTGTGGCTTGTTACTTAGACATTGCTAAAGATGACTGAGTTAATTGGAATGAACATTTTTACGTGTACTAATGGAATACGCTTGGTCTTGGAGTACTTTTTCCTAATGATAACTTGGGGGAAGTTGCTTTAAAAACATCTGTGATATGGCTCCATGCATATCAACATCAGTATCACCAACATTGATTAATGGAATCTATAAGAGCAGAGGTTAACCAGCAGAAGTTTGGACACTGATTTTTCTTAATGTCACAACAACCTTAAACAGACTATATTATAAATTCTGATGTTAGACTCTTGAAGCTACATATAGGATCACGGTATTATATACGACCTCATGAATAGTCTGATGGAATTCAATGGCATTTCCTTTATAATTTTAAAACTTCCCAAATGACTACAACATAGACATGGGAGGGGCATTAAAGAGGTCATCTAGTCAATGCCATTGGCCTATGGATAAAGATCACAAATCTTCTAGGGAAAAAATAGGATCTTTCCAACATTGTATAATTCTGGAATCCCCATTTTAATAAGATTTTACATACTTGATGAATAAATGGTTTTAGACATGGTATAAAAAAACCTTCTTAAAATGATGTAGACTGGTTGGTATTCAGCCTTTTAAATCCAATTTTTCCTTCAACATTTTCTTATGGCTCTGTTTAGTATATAAATGAACATTCTTCCTACCCCCTTTCTTCAGGAATGTCTTCCTAGGAGACTTCACAATAAAATTTATTGTGTTAGTTAATAATGTACAATGGAAAAAGAGTGGAATGTTTTCCTTTCAGAATTTACATTGATAGCAGAGGATTAATATTAGATTCATTAGATATAACCTATTTCCAGAGGGAATGACAAATAAGGGTATCCCTTTCCTGGGGTGAAACAGGCTATGGAAGATGATGTCTTTTGATAGACATGGGTGTCATGGCTTCTCTTGGGGGGAAATCTGATCATAGAGAAAAATGTTCTTTATGGAGTGATCCGAATGATAAACATACCCCAAGGTGGTTTAGGAAGTGATTGGGTAAATCTGAAGTCATCTTTTCTATTTGCAGTGTTGTCTTCAAAGGTCTGAAAAACTTCCCATTTTGCTCTCTTTAGGAAAAATCAACAGTGCTCTGAAAGGTTTGAGTCGTGGAGGCTTGCTGCAGCTTTCCCACTTCAACTCTAGGGAAGCTGACTCCAGATTTTGGAGCCAAAAGTTTCTTGGCAAGGTTTGTTGCTGAGATGGGATCAAAGCTTGCCCCCTCCCTCACCTCTCCCCAACTTGTAAGCATTAAGGAACCCCACCTTCTCCCTCAGATCACATGGGAAGCTGGCCCAGCCTGATGTCACATTGACTCCAAATCCATAAAGCTGTTTGTCCTGTGCTGAATGTACTATGTCCGGGCAGGATGGTTATAGGAATGAATCCTTCCCTTCTGCTAATCCTTGGAAATTTTAAAAAGAAATAATTAAAAAGAAATCTGTTTGTTTTTAACATCTCCTATTCATTTGACATTTAGCTTTAGTGAAAATGAGGCCATGTGGTTTGGGATAAGAGTGTTCCCTAGAACTAAGTCCTCATATCAGGTTCTAATTTCATAGGAAATCTCTGAATGAAAGGCCACAACAGGTTAGAGGGCTCTGACTATACTTAGTGTGTGTAGTGAAGTGAGGAGATAAGACTAATCTAAAGCAGTGGTGGTGAAAAACAATCTTAAGAAATGTAAATCTGGTAAAATCAAAAGGGAGATTAGAAACTTTGCTTAATGAAGCTAACTCTAAATCCTACCCAGATTACTTTGAATACACCAAGTTACATATCCCCAGGGAAATAAATTCTATTTTTCCCATTGAACTGATGCCACTCTGCCTCCTATGCTGATTATTTGGGAAATAATGGAATCGTATGTTGAGCTGGAGTGATCTAAAGAGGATTCTAGTTCAACTTCCTAATTTTATAGATGAGCAAACTGAGGCCAAGGTTAATTCCTTGGAGCTTCATTCTTTTTCAGGCTGTACACCTGATTCTGAGTACTTTCTCTACTATAATACAGAAACTTCATCCTGTAAACATACTTTCTCCCTCCACTGTTCCCATTGAGAGTACCATCCAGCTAACTTTAAAGTTTGATATATAATATATACTATATACAAGGTGTCCCAAAAGTCAGTGTAGTTTTACACTTTTATAACTTATAATTGCAATAAGAATTTTAAGATACACTGAATACATAAATATATATAATAAGTATTTAGACAAATGTACATGGAAATATGTATTATGGTTTTTGTTCAGTTGTATCTGACTCTTCGTGTATTATATGTAATGTATGTATTATGTAATATATACAAAAGAATATATATGTGTGTATCTATGTATTTGTGTCTATATCTGTCTATCTATCCATCCATCCATCCATCCATCCATCCATCCATCCATCCATCTATCTATCTATCTATCTATCTATCTATCTATCTATCTATCTATCTATCTATCTATCTATCATCTATCTATCTATCTATCTATCTATCTATCTATCTATCTATCTATCTATCCATCTATCTATCATTTTTCCATTCTCTTGAATCTCACAATACTCCTGTAAATTAGTTACTGAAGGTTTTTATATCCCCAATTTAAAGAGGTTTTCCAAGGTCAACAAGTAGTCAAGATTTGGGCTCTGTCTTCCTTGCTCCAAATTCATCACTCTATCTATTATGCCATGCAATGGAAACATCCTTAATTTTCATTATGCTACATTCAAGTATCTAATTATTTGGCATTCAAAAGCAGTTATGATAACAAAGAAAAGCATGGTTACTCTTAAGTGACATGGGAGCTACTCTAAGATAGACCTTCAAGGACAAATAGTTTTCCATGAACACCAAATGATTGTTCATTTTCATTTTTCATGATGAAAAACAGAGTTTTGTAGTAGCAGCAGCTGTAGCATAAGAAGTAAAAAATAAAATTAGTCAGAGTTATATGACAGGGTTTCAAACATATGAAAATAATTTACTCAGGTGGGTTCCAACAAATTAGAAAATATTTTTTAAAAATATGAAACTATAAAATCAAGCCATTGTAACATGAATTTTTGTTACAAATTATAAGCCTCTTCTGATTTCCCAGTCACAAAGCATTTAGACCATACATTAATCAGTGACTCCTAGTATAGATTCCCTCTAGTGAGCCAAATCATAAATTTATCTTTAAACTATAGTGTCAGATAATAGGTCTGAGATTCAGGGAAGTTAAATGAATGTCCCAGGGTCATATATTATAAATGCCAGAGGCGGAATTTGATTCTAGGTTTTCTTAGATCCAAATGTAATACTCTATGTTATGTTATAATTCTTCACTATATTTATAAAATCAAAATATAGTTTGCTGAACTTAACATTTTTTCCTTTTAAAATGCCTTTTGTATATTTCACAGCCATTTCAGTCCTATCCTCCATTGAAATTTCCCTTATGACAAAGAGTAAAAACATTTGATAAAATGGTCATCTCTGTAATATTCTGCCACAATAGTTCCCCATTTCTGTTTCCTGGGGACTTCATTTTTTTTTTAGTTATTTAGAGGTTAATATATGTTAGTGGTTTTAAAAATTTATATCATTTTAAATTATTGTACTATTTGCTTGATTCTGCTTTATTTTGTTCTGTATCAGTTCTTAGAGATCTTCCACATGTATCTCTGAATTTCTCATGATGGTAATTTCTTATTGAATGCCAATATTCCATTCCATTAATATCCCAAAGTGAATTTTATGGTTATGCACTAATGGTCACCCCATTTTTCTTGGTTCTTTGCTACCACAAAATAATGCTATGGAAATTCTGTTGTTTTGGGGACTTTGCTCTTTTTTGAGTGCCTTGCAGGTATGTATTTAATGGTAGATTCCCTGGATGTCAAAGGCTATGGTCAATTTTATCACTTTAATCAGAAAATTCCAAATTGATGTATGCAATGGTAGGAACTACCAAAAGTTAATCAATGTTCTTCTAATATTTTCATTTCCTTCATTAAGCCACTTTAGCACATTTTCATGGTTTCAGATGAAACTTCAAGGTTCTTTTAATTTGCATGTCTTTTGCTATTGGTAAATTGTGTGATTATTTGTATTTTGCCACTCTTCTTTTTAAAATGGTTCATGTTCTTTGTTCATGTTATCTGTTGGGGAGTAGCTCTTAGTATTGCAAGTATATAGTAAATTCCCCTTTCATTCCCCCTCACTGAAAGACTGCATCACATAGCAAAAATACTGGAGATCAAGAAGTATGGATTTGAAATCAGAGGTACTTTCTTCAAATATCTGTCTTTGCCATTTTCTCCCAGAATGAACTTGGGCACCTATTTTAATCTCTCCTAGCCTTGGTTTCCACATCTATAAAATGAAGGGATTAGAACAGATGGCTTCTGGCTTTAAATGTCTGCTTCTATAAATAGCTAACCTCTGATGTCTTTTTTGGTTCTGAATCTGTGATTCCTATATATTTTTTATTTATTTATTTATTTATTTTTAGTGAGGCAATTGGGGTTAAGTGACTTGCCCAGGGTCACACAGCTAGTAAGTGTCAAGTGTCTGAGGCCGGATTTGAACTCAGGTACTCCTGAATCCAAGGCTGGTGCTTTAACCACTGCGCCATCTAGCTGCCCCCCTATATATTTTTGATAACACTTCTTTTCATAATATTTGATGGGAATGTTTTTCCCATTCAATAGTAATGCTCATTTTCTAATTCTATCTTCTCAATATCAACATGGATAAACATGTTGATGGCAGAGTTTATCTTTTTTATTTATATATTCTCAGTGCATATAATAATGGCTAATTGATGGTCAGGAAACTATACATATACATACACACAGACATATATACATATATAATTTTCCTCCTTGGAAATATTATTTGACAAGAAGGAAGGAATTTGAATTCTTAAGCTTAAAAACTCCTAAGGAAGAATAAATGAAATTTTATATAATTATAGTATTGATAAAATAGTTGCTTCTCTCAACTATTACCCTGATGAAGGTGGATGATGGAAGAAGGGAGCTCAAACATGTGAAATGTTTTTGTTTTGGACAAACCTTTAGTTTAGCAGCTTTCCATGATGGTGAAACTTAGTAAAGAAAGGCCCATGCATATTTCCTATTAAACATAGCCAAGGGACCCAATTCTCCCTCGTGTCCTTCGTTAGCAAAACAGTATTTGTTTTTGCTTTGGGAATAGCACAAAAACTTTGAGTAATCAGGGCCTCAGAATGAATACTCTATATCAGATTCTTCTTACTGAGTCATTTGAAATATATTGGGGGTGCCTATCCCTGTCCTAAGATATTGGTGAACTTAGCTGGGGTTTCTAATATATTCCTACTTATAAATTAGAGTTTGGGGCATGAAGCATTTATTAAAGCATATTAAATGTTAGTAAAGAGAGAAAGCACATTGTTCAGAATTAGAATTCAGAAGCCATACATACCTAGATAGAAAAGAGAGGAGGGGGTTGGGGGACGTATGTGGCTGCATCCTCCAGAGTCCCAGCCAAGAGAGAGAGAGAACAAGAGAGTAAGGGAGAGAGACTGACCCCCCTCTTCCCAAGGATTTTTATCCTGTCTTAGGTAGAGGTGCATCACTGCACCTTGACCCAAGCTAATTGGCCAGGAACGTTCAAGTCCATTGACCGGCCTGACTTAAGGGTGGTCCATACCAAAATGAACAGTGCCCAGTTGCTCAGGGTCTGTGAAAGACAGACCTTCTGAGGACAAAGCTTTTAGTTAGGTGTGGTTTTAATCTCTATTGTCTCTATTCAGGGTCCAAGTTCCAACTTTACTGACTCTGGGCTGGCCTTAAAAGAGGTCAGGCAAGACTCCCTCAAGTGGGGTGTCTGTCTTAATGAATCTCATATTACCCAATCTTGTATTTTTTTTAACCAGTCACACTAGTAGTTTTGAGAGGTTTTCATTAATAAATAAAACCTTAGGCTATTTTGAGATTCATTAAGACAATTGAAGATGTAACTATGGACTATAATTTTGAGAAAAATAGCTTTGCTGCAAAATCCTTCATTTACAATGAAAGGAATAGTAATTAGCTCAGTCTGCTGTCCTCATTCAAACTCAAGTATTTGAGTACCTAACTCAGTCAGAAGACAGGATGTGTAGTTCTGCCTCCTCAGTTTTCTAGCTGTATGATTTGAGGTGTTTAACCTTCCTAAACCTGCTTCTGACTTTGTAAAATGAAAGTAATACTACTTGTTCCATATATCCAGCCTTTTCTAAATCTTCCGTAATTTATCTTCATAGAATGTCTCTTATTTATCCTCCTTTTCCCCACTGCCTTCATGTAGAACATACCTCACACTTAGATTCAAGGTAAGGTTTTTTGTTTGTTTTTGTTGTTTTGTTTGTAATTAATTAATTTTAACATTCTTCTTGTTTTGAGTTCCAAATTCTCTCCCTTCTTCTCTCCAACATTCTCCCACCCATTGAGAAGGCACATAATATGATACAGGGTAAACATTTAACAATTAACTCTCTGAAACTGGAAAAAATATACTGGGGTAATTTATTTTTTTTTTGTGAGGCAATTGGGGTTAAGTGACTTGCCCAGAGTCACACAGCTAGTTAGTGTGAAGGGTCTGAGGTGGGATTTGAACTCAGGTACTCCTGAATCCAGGGCCAGTGCTTTATCCACTGCGCCATCTAGCTGCCCCCTACTGGGGTAATTTTTTAGCTTAATAAGTATTATTAATCTTTTCTCCATCACTTTCTTAGGTCTAGACAATCAATAAAACAAACAAACAAAAAATTAAGTTGGCTCCTGAACAGTCCTACATGAAATTGTTGTAAAAATCTTGGTTTCCTGCCTCAAGTTTCTTCCCACTCCAGTCTATCCTTCACTCAAATTCCAAGGTGATCTTTGCAGATTTAACCAGATTACCCAGGCTACTCAACAAATTCTAGTGCTTCCTTATTGTCTCCAGGATCAAACATAAAATCCTCTGGTATTTAACACCCTTCTTAATCTCATCCCTTCCCACCTTTCCAATCTTTTTACTCTTTATCCCCTCTACATATTCTATGGTCCAGTGTAACTCTGTATTTTTGACTCTACTTATTTTACTGTCCTCTATGCTTGGGAAGCTCTCAACCTTCCAGTCTCCCTGGTTTCCTTCACAACTCAACTAGTATTCTACCTTCTTCAGGCAGTGTTTCCCAGTTCTTTCTCATTCCTGGTGTTTTACCTCTGAGATGATCTTCCATTTAAACACATTTCCTTCCTGTACTTAGTTATATGAATGTTAACCTCTAGTTAGAATGTGAGCTTCTTGAGATTGGGAACTATGTTTTTGCCTTTCTTTGTATCCCCAGCACTTGAAATAGTGGTTGGCACAAAGCAAACACTTTATAAATGCTTATTGATTGATTGACTGATTGATTGATTTCTCAACTGCCTCATGGGAACAATTTCGGAAATGTACTAGTTTTGGGGTCAGACCTTGGGCTCTTCCACTTACTGCTTGTATAATTTTGGATGTCATTTTTTTCCCCTCTGGGTCTCATTTATAAAATAATGGTGTAAGAACTGATAACTTCTAAGATCCCTTCCAACTGTAGCTCTGATTCTTTAAACATATTATAAGGAATTTTATAAATGATAAAGCTTGTGTGGAGCTAAATTATTTTCATCATTATTATAACAATCTATATGCAAGAAGTACTATGATTATGGCAGTGGTGCCAAACTTACATAGAAGGGTGTGTGCGTGTGTACGTGTGTGTGTGTGTGTGTGTGTGAAGAAATGGCACATAAGGATACCTGCAGGTTACATATTGACTTAGAAAACCACAAATTAACATTGCTGTTTTGTTGTATTTTTACTTATTCCTCATTGTGGCCCATGGGACACATTTGATACCTCTGATGTAGTAGATGGAAAACTGTCTCAGCGTCCACAAGATTATGGATTAAATCTACCTTTTACTCATACTTGTTGCATTACTCTGGGAACGTCACTTCATCCCTCAGTAATTATCTTATTCTATTATCCAGGGAATTATCTAGTATTATAAGTTAAACGGCAGGAATTGATCAGTGTTGGTACAGGGAATTTCCTCATAAGGAATTTCCTATGCCAATGAAATCATAGATCTGATAAAACAAAACAAATCATTTGCCAATACCTCACTGTCATGTGAAGGTGGCACTGTTTTCATGAATTCTATAGAAGTAGAGAATAAAGAATGAAGGGTAAGAGGGAAGGGTATAAATATTTATTAAGTGTCTACTATGTGCCAGGTGACAAGTACCATGAAACTGGACTGATTGATAGGAAAAAAAAAAAACAAAAAAACAAACATTTATTGTTTACTATGTACTAGGTAGGCACTGTGTTGGACATGGAGGATATAAAGAAAAATCAATTATTCTTGCCTTCAAGGAGCTTACATTCTAATTGGGGGAGACAATGTATGTACATGTATGTATGTACAAATGTACATAAGATACATACAGAATAGAAACAAGATAACCTTAGAGGGGAAGGCACTAGCTGTTGAACAGACTGGGAAAGGCCTCTCTGGCAGTAGGTAGTGTTTGAGCTGAGTCTTGAAAGAAGTCAGAGTTTCCAGCTCTGGACTGTGTCTCTGTTCTCTGACAACCAACCTCAATATATACAAACTCATTACCAGAAGGCTGGCCACCAGATGATGATGAATTGTAAGACAAGTGTTTGGCTATTTGCACACAACCAAATCATTTATAAATACAATATACTAAGACTATTTAGAGATTGTCTAAAATGGAGGTTATGATCTTTGTCAGTCGATGGGGTTCCTCTACCAAGGATGGAAATATTGACGTGTGTGCATAGATGTGTACTTACAATCTACTGGACTTTAAAATCCACAATAAATGACTTTTAAGCTATTCATTCATATTCAAAACAAATATTTTCCAGGTGCTATAGAAACAGGGTATATTTGAGGATGAAATCACCAACATTGGTGTTCTCACAGCCCATGGTCCAAAGCACAGCTTTTGTTTTGGATCTTTCTTGACTTAAAACTCCTTTCTTTGACTTGCACCCAGATGAGCTCATGAAACCCTTCGCTGAGGGTTTCCTGAATGCTTTACATTGGGTAATAGTTTTGGACAATTCTCCTTCACAACATCTACTCAGAAAGGGTTGCCTATTTCAGAAAATGTCATCTATTAAGTCTGAACCAGGGATTGCAGATTCACTCATCCATGAGAGGATGATTATACTACCCTGGCCCAGACAGAACATGCTTGCTTCTCTGGGTACATTCGTCTGTGAGAGCACAGAGAACAGTAAAAATAATTCACCAAACATGGTATCCCAAAATGTTTATGGGAGAGTCAAGGAAAATTTGGTACAGTTCACCTGCATCATGAATTCCATCCACATCACAGCATCATGGATTACTGGAGATGGAAGAGTACCTAAAGATTATCTAACTCAACTTGTTCACTTTCAAGGAGGGAAGGAGGAGCAAATAAGTAAGGAACTTAACTAAGAGTAAATTAAGGAACTTAACTGTTGCAAGTTAGCAACAGAGTGTATCAAGTCAAGGACATATGAGTTCAAATGCTCTCTCAGATACTTACTTGCTGTGCGGCTGTGTGACCCCAGTCTCATCTGTAAAATGAGAGTAATAGCACCTACTGCACAGGATTACTGTGAGGATCAAATAAAATGACACATGGAAAGCCCTTTATAAAACTAAAGTACCATATATATTTAGTTGTCGTCATCATCATCATCACGAATGGCTATGTATCTAATCAACTTCTCTCTCATTCTTTGTCATAGTTGAATGGTTCTTTGGGTAGCAATGCATATATTTGAAAATGAAAGTGGCAGCCAAAAGATATCTAATAAAATAAGAGTAAATATATGCTTGTAGAATTGAGTGTAATCGAAACTGTTGCATTGTTGGACACTGCACAAAAGTTACATTTCCTGACCTCAGGGTGCTTATGTTCTAGGAAATATTATACAGAGCCAGAAGTAAAATGTGTGGTACTACCCTGTAGTAGTGTTTGGTTTAGTTTGTATTTTTCCCACCCTTTGACTCTCTCCCATTTTCACAGAGAGTATTGTGTAGAACTGACTATAAAGAGTAGATTTGTAAACACGATGACAAAGAGGGGCTTTTGCTTTTGAGGAAGACATGCTAGTCTAAAATAAAACTGTTTCCAGTATTCAGTAGGCCTGGGAAATGGTGTTGTAGAAAAGATAAATCACCTACATGTAGAAAATGTAATTCCCTTAAAGAAAATTCAACTTCTTTTCTTGACAGGATGGGTAGAAGTAAATCATTCAGAAACAGGGAGATAAGCATACTCTTCTTACCCTGTGTTGCTATGGTTCTCATCTCTGATTAATTTGTGGTTTTATCAGAGTATTAAATTCTATGCTATATCTGATATACTGCTCCTGTCCATAACTTGAAAATGACATCACTAAGTGTATGTGTGTGTCGCTAAAGAGATTGATGAATGGTGAACAATCCTTCCTCATCTTCATACACTCTTTGATTTGTGACCATACCTAGATTCACACAGTTCAATAGACAGAATTATTTCCCCATGTTTGCCCAGGCTATTAAAGTGCTGGGTGATTTTCATGTAATAGTAAGCAACAATGGGGAAAGCAAAGATTATTTCTTTTACCAGCTATTAAGGAAGGCAGTGTGAAATGGTGGTTAGAGTGTAGAATTCAGAGTTGGAAAGACTTGTGTTCTAATCCTCCTTCAGACACTTACTATCTGTGTATGATCTGGAGCAAGTTGTTTAACCTCTGAGCCTCAAGTTATTCATCCGTAAAATAAAGAAAAGATTGTTCCTAGCACTTAACTCACAGGATTGTTGTGAAAATTAAAGGAGTTCATGTATACAAGATACTTTATAAATTTTAAGATGTTTCAGCTACTGTTTTTTTGTTTTTGTTTGGTTTCTAACTTTATTATGAGTCTCTAGTGAGGAAATAATAACATATAGCCTTTATCTAAACTTTCTCATTTGTTCCTCAACATTTTTTTTTTAAATATCAGGAAATCAAATTGGGAAGGGGAGTAAAATGACTACAATTATCCATACCTCTATGGGCAGCTAAGTGGTACAGTGGATAAAGCATTGGCCCTGAAGTTGGGAAGACTTGAGTTCAAATCTTACCTCAAGTACTTACTAACTGTGTGACCCCGGGCAACTTACTTAACCCCAATTTCCTTAAACATCCAAAGCATCTCCAGTCATCCTGATATCTACCTTGCCATTGGACCTAAGTGGTTCTGAAGGAGAGAGTGAGGTTACTGACTTTACACAGCCCTCCCTCATTTAAATCCACTTCAGTGCAAGTCCTGCCATAACCCAATGTGATTCTCTGTGATAACGAAGGACAAACAAGAACAACAATCTATACCTCTACCTTAAGAATAAAAATAAATAGAAAAAATAGAATAATATTCTATTAGGGATTTTAAAAGTGAGATAAACAAAGTAGATTAAATCATATATAACATATATTGGCTAGAGTTAAGCCAGTTCATGAGAATATTTGTTTATAATAACACATATATGAACATAAGATATGAATATGTTAATATATTTGCACATGTACATTAACATATCTATGAAACATGTACACACATCTATCTATATACACACACATACATATACACATATGACAATTTTTGTTGTTGTTGAGTTGTTTCAGTTTTGTCTGACTCTTCATGTTCCCATTTGGGGTTTTCCCAAGAAAGAAAGAAAAAAGATACTGGAATAGTTTGCCATTTCCTCCTCCAGCTTATTTTATAGATAAGGAAACTGAAGTAAATAGGGTTAAATGAACTCAATCAGCTATGGATAGATGATCAGGAAATGTAATAGAAATAGTTCTGGGCCCAGAAGTCTGGGCTCTTATGTACTGGCTAAATGACTCTAAGTAAGTCACTTACCTTTCTCCAAGTCCTAAATCTATAAACATGAGAATAATAATACTTCCACTGCCTAAATCACAGGGTCATGAGAAAAGTACTTTCCAAACTCTGGAACCTAGTGTATTGAATATTTCCAATTTATCCTGTATATTGATTGTCTGAGCATAACTGTGTGCCTGCTGTTTCATTCAATCAGTATTTATTGATTTACTAATGGGCAGGTAGATGTAGTTTGACCACAACACTATTGAGTGGGGCTGTGAGTTCATTATTCCAGAAAACATTGGTATTAGAAGGAGAGCTTTTGAAGATCCAAAAAAAGCCAAAAACAGAGGATCCTTGAAAATATTGCATAATTTTTCCAAAGCTTTCCATTTTGATCTCCTTTTTTCTGTATATTATGTACCTAATTTATTCCATTGATCAAACTTTCTATTTCTTAATCACTACCAGTTTGTTTAGATAACTATAACTTTGTAGTATTTGAGATCTAGTACTGTTAGGCTGCCCTCCTTCACTTTTTTTCCCTTTAATTCCCTTGATATTCTTGACCTTTTGTTCCTCTGGGTGAATTTTGTCCCTCTTCCCCCATCTTTTTGTTGTTTGTCATGTGAGAAAATAATAGATTTTGGGACAGCCAGAGGCCCCACTCCAGAGGATAATATCCGGATTGATTGGATTAACTTTGCTGATTAACATCATAAGGTGAATCTGGGGACAAATTTGGCCTTTTCTGCCCATGTCTTTCTGATTCCCATGGCTAGTTTCAAAATATAATCATTTTTCATTAGAATTTCTATAGGTTGTCTTTTTCCTTTATTGTTATTTTGAACTGACCAGCTCTGGTCCGTTATGGATGTTGATCACTATAGGTACAAGAACTTAGCATATAGGTACGAGAACCTAGCATAAATTATCCATTAACTGGGATCTGACTCCCTTTTAGAGCTCATATCTGAATTAGAGCTTGGGTCTTGGGTTTTTCTATTAACCCTTTTTTGCCTCCTACATCAGCAACCACATATAATTTTAAATGCCACAGTCCAATGATATCCCTGGATAATGTCTTGACTTCTGCATGAATTGAATTTAAGTGAGGCAGAGTTGCACAGTTCTGATCTCCTTCAAATCAATTCTGGGGCTAACTTATCTGAAGAACCTACGTAAGATATAGAAAGATAGATAAATAGATAGATATAGATATAGCTATAGATATAGATATTCTATGAAATAAATCAACATCCATCTAGCTCCATTTCTGATTAACTTTTTCTGGATAAGGGGGAAAGTCCAACAATTTGAGTATTGTTATAAGATCAGACAAGCCTGCTCTTAAGTCGATATATGTCAAAGAGACAGTACTTTTGTTACTATCTGAGTCAAGATACAGATATTTCTAAGGCACCTCATAAGAAAAAAGGTTTTTATTTGTTTCTTTTGGCCAGAAAGAAGGCAGAGTTCCTGAATAAGAAAGCAAGAGATATAACTAAGAAACTGTTTTCTGAATTAAAACAAACAAAAACCCCAAAACAAACAAACAGCAGCAGCAACAACAAAACAAACAAACAAACATGTGCACAGTGGCAGTTAGAATGTCTCCTTCATAGTAGGAAGAAGTCATGCATGGCAAAATCTCTTACTAGAAAGGGATCACCACTGGCCTTTCTGTAACACCTTCCATATGTTATCCTATTTGATCCTCAAAATCACCCTGTACAATAGATACATACACAATCATTTTATATATGGAGAAACAGGTTCAGAAAGGTTAGGCAGCTTGCCGGTCATCCTATGGCAAGGGTCAGTGGCAAGATTCAAATCCAGATCTCTTTTCAGTTTAAATACAATATTCTTCCACTTTGTGCTTTCCTAATCAAAGGCAGGGCACTGGAAGAAGGGAGATAAATTTAACATTACAATGCTTATTGGACCCAAAAGACTGGGGTACTGTATGTACTCACTCTTTCTCCACTCAGGAACCTTTCTTCCCTGGATCCAGCCAATGTAGTACAGACTAGGTTCAATCCTGGGGGAAGCTAGAACTCTAATGAGAACAGCTGGGCTTCTCTTTCATCAACCTCACTAAATCTTCTGCTGTTCTGGGGAAGAATTACTTATAGTTTAGGTTGTGCCTGATATGTGTCCTACATATATACATGGGCCTCTCAAAGGGACAAGTAGAAAGGTGCTCAATCTATAATATGAATCAGTTATGGGACAGATATTTATTTCCTACACATACATATATAAGCTAAGGAGACAGAAGAAACTCACAGTGCACACTGAGAGAAGGATTTTTAAAACTGGATTGAGTAATGAAATAACTACTATGACACTCTGTAAGACTGATACTTAGATAGAGGGGCAGCTAGATGGTGCAGTGACTAAAGCACTGGCCATCCATTCAGCAGAACCTGAGTTCAAATCCAGCCTCAGGCACTTGACACTTACTAGCTGTGTGACCCTGGGCAAGTCACTTAATCCTCATTGCCCCACAAAGCAGTAAAACAAAACAAAACAAAACAAAAAGACTGATACAGAGGCCTCAGAACAAAAAACAGTTTACAGGATTGCTAATTAGGCATTTTATATGACTGTCCCCCATGCCTTGAATGTTTTTTCTTCTCAGCTCCATCTCCTGACCTCCCTACCTTCCTTTTAAGTCCCAACTAAAATCCTACCTCATACAGAAAGCCTTTCACACCTCCTCTTAATTTTAGTGCCTTCCCTCTGTTAATTATTTCCTACTTATCCTATACATAGCTTTGCCTACATGCATGCATGCATACAGAGAGAGAGAGAGAGTTTCCCCTATTCAATTGTAAGCACCTTGAGGTCAGGGACTATCTTTTCTTTCTTTTTGTATCCCCAGCAGTTAGTGAAGTATCTGGTACATAGTAGGTACTTAATAAAATTTTATTGATAGATTATATTTCACCTTGGTTCTTCTCTGTCTCTTTTTCCCTCAAAATCCATCTTTTATAACAAATCAAGCCAGAGATTTGGACTCTACTTTTTGCTAGTTCTTCTCAGTAATTCAGAAGCTTCCCATATCAGAAAATTCCACTCACTGGACACAGAACCTCCACACCTTTCTAACTCATGGAATCTCCCCTATGACTGGAAGAATCCTCCTGGAGAATAAAATTGTCACCTGCTCAGGAAAGAACACACAGAAGAAAAGGCAGCTAGGGTGCAAGTATTAGCTCACCTTTTTGAGTCTATTCCTCATATGGGAGTAGTCATAGAGAGTTGGGAAAGAGCATTCATTCTCCTACCTCTTTATAAAGGGAGTTGAGTGACAGCACTACTTGCAGAAAGCTGTCTCTTCTGTTTAAAAAACAGGGGCTTTCTATCCTCTTGCTATTGTCAGAGGGAGGAAAGGACCAAGACCCACGTAGGGTTTGCCATCTTTTACCAAGACACTAAAACATTTTAAGGATTGAATCACCACATGGTACAAGGCAGCCTAGGATTTTGACACAGATGGGCAGACAGAAAGCAGAAAATTTTGTGTATGTTTTATGGGACTGGCCCTTGTTACATAACCAAGACTGAATAGAGAGCTTTGACAATAACTGAAGCTTGAATATTGGCTGTTAGACCTTTTCTTTTGTGGGTTGAAATGAATGGAGTAATGGATGCATGATTTGGAGGCATCTCCAAAGGCACTCTCTCATTGAGAATGAAATATTTATGGAAGTTCTGCTATCCATGGAAATTTATTCAGACAGAAATCTTGGAAATGATTCAGAGTATTTGATAGGAGCAGTTTAGAGAGAATGAACAGAAACTGGACCTGCAAGTTGGAACAATTAGTGGCAAGAGCGTAGGGAATCAGGACTGAAGTTCTGGAAATATTTCTGATTGAGTCCACATATCCAACATTCCATGTTTTGTGAGCCATTCTCATTGGCAAACCCTGCCTCATTTGCTTTGAAGCTCAGACTGACTCTATCACCATTGAAAGTAACTTAATGAAAGGATAAGAAAGGGTTAATTAAAAAGATACCAAATTATAACCCAAAGTTGTTATCTTTTTTTTTTTTTTTTTTTTTTTTTTTTTTTTAGTGAGGCAATTGGGGTTAAGTGACTTGCCTAGGGTCACACAGCTAGTAAGTGTTAAGTGTCTGAGGCCGGATTTGAACTCAGGTACTCCTGACTCCAGGGCCGGTGCTCTATCCACTGCACCACCTAGCTGCCCCGAGTTGTTATCTTTTTTAAAAAGAAGTCCATTCTAAAGTATCATATTTTGATCTAGTGTTTAATTAGTTTAAATATTTTTAATTAGAAATTTATTTTTAATGAACAAAGGAAGAAATACGTGGTTAACTTGAAGATTTTCAACCAGTGAATTAAAGTCCCAGAACTAAGGAAGAGCACAGCTCTGACTCCTTAGATTGGGTGACCATTGTATGATTCTAGTTCTGCTTATCTAAATCGCAGCAGTATTTATAGAGGCGAATTCATCCCTTTAAAGCTTCAATCTGAAAATCTACAGTCATTTAGTGATAGATTTTGTCTCACATATATTTTTCTTCCCCTCATTTTTTTTTTACTTTTGTTTTAGAGAACTGGAAAGATTTATTTTTTGAGATACCTATACTAAAGATTTTCAGTTTCATAAAGCATTGACATTGACTATGGTCAAGCTATACCTTTTTGAGGCCAACGGCCATTAATTTTCATTATCATTACAACCATAGAGCTGAAATAGACTTACCAGGGTACCATATAATGGAAATGGTTGGAAAACTAAGATCCAATCCATCATTCTCACCATCCACTAGGATTAATTTTAACAATCCGTCTGCTCACACCGTCTGGGATTCAGCCAGTTGGCTGAATGCTGAGGAATCTAGAAACTTAAACTAGGTGTCCAACAACCCTAATGTTTACTCTAGAAGTTGTTACTAAACTGTCTGAGATCCTTGGGCAAGAGCCCTGAATCCAAGGTGACTTCATTATCAGTCCCTCTGGAAAGGGTGTTCAGATGAGAGAGAAATGGGCTAGACAGGAACTATCTACTTGATGAAAGGTTAATGGCATCATTAGGGGGATGGATAGATGTGTCAGTCATATAGCCCCTTTTATACTTGTATGGGGTTTTGTATTTAGTTATTCTTTAAAAGGGTCCTAGATTTCACTAGCACATCAAGGAAGAGGCCTTCTAACTTATTTCTAGACATAGGCTACTCAGAGCCAGAGGGCCCTTCAATACAATTGCAGATACCCTGAGACAAAGCTAGACTTCATAGCCCCACTTGGAATATTGTGGGTATACCACCAGAGACAGCATGAACAAACAAAAAGGCTCTAAATAAAGGGTTATGAAGATTTTTGTTTCATGGACCACTTTGGCATTCTGGTGAAGTCTTCTCAAAATATTTTTTAAAAATCATCTTTCAGGGGCAGCTAGGTGGTGCAGTGGATAGAGCACTGGCCCTGGAGTCAGGAGGACCTGAGTTCAAATGTGGCCCCAGACACTTTACACTTACTAGCTGTGTGACCCTGGGCAAGTCACTTAACCCCAATTGCCTCACCCCCCCCCCCAAATCATCTTTCAAAGAAATGTGAAATTTCAGTAAGAGTTTAGTAAAATCAAAGATTTTTCCCTATCCAAGTTCACAGACACTAACTTAAGAACCGTAGAAAATTCTGGTGGTTCCAAATAATATTGACACAGTGCAATAAAAGGGCACCCAAGTTACAGGGGCCTCATTAAGTAAAACTGCAAATAGAAAATTTCTTGGGGAATTTTCCCATTTGTCTTGCCTATGTGCTCATCTCCTTCTTGGTGATTCTAGAAATGCAGATACACATAATGTATCCAGAAGTTTTCAGCCAGACTCCAGGGTGTCAGAGTATTGTCATGGCTTGTATCATGGGCTTGAATTTGTTTTTTTAATTATATGTGTATGTGCTGGGCTTGAGGGGGGACCACTAAACATGGTCCAGATCGTAATAAGGGCAGGCAAAACTATAGGTAGCAGGCTCCTTAGCCTCCCAGTGATCCAGTGAGTTTCAGCTACAGGACTTCAGTGAAGGGAAGGACTTCAGTGAAGTCATAAGAACTGGTCCAGATGCCAATTTTTAGCCATCCTGTTTCAAGTAAGTCAATGTTTTGGAGATTTAGAACCATCCCAGCACAACCATGGAGGTAATGTGCCAAAGAAGAAAATACATTAAAATGGAAAAGTAATAAGAGTCCAAACAAAAACAACTGAATGCTGTCCAAGTTACCATATTGGTCTAGGTTTGAAGGAGTGATACATTACATTGATCTGCATTTCCAAAACTGCCCTTCAACCCAAAGGGAAAGCAAAGTCAGTGGCCAAACCAGATGACAGACTTCAAGGAGAGTATCAACAAGGTTAACTAATAATAACTTTAAAAAACACTTTTCTGGCGCTGGACTGAAGTTTTCAGAGGGTGAGTAAAGGGTAAGTGCTCATGGCGTTTCCTGTCCCTGATACTCCCTTAGTGCTTTCTAGCTTTCCCTCACTGGTCCCCCCAGAGGCCAAGATCCCAGCTGAGAATTTCACAGGGAACACAGAGCTGAGTTGCCTAAGCTTTTTACTCCCATACATTCCAATTACGAGCAGGAAAAAAAAAAAAAAGCTCTAATGGGTCATCTACAGTAATGGTCTCTAGCATGGAGACCAGGGTACCACTTTGAGGGTGTGGGTAGATGGTGTGACTCCGTTGGGGGCATAGCTTACCTAAATCAAAAATACCTCACATTCTCCCTATTTTATGAATACCAATCAATAATATTTTCTGTTAGTCTAAAGTCATGATCTTCCTCAAATGAAATATCTAATCAGTTTTCCCTTAAATAAAAAACTTGATGTCAAGGAAATTGTTTTCTTGTCTGAAGTCTTCTATCTTCATTCTTATCAAAAGAGAAAGCTGTTTCAAGCAGAGATTCTTCTGAGGCCCATGAATTTATTTTATATATAGATATAGATATAGGGGCAGCTAAGTGGTGCAGTGGATAAAGCACCAGCCCTGGATTCAGGAGGACCTGAGTTCAAATCCAGCCTCAGACACTTGACACTCATTAGCTGTGTGACCCTGGGCAAGTCACTTAACCCTCATTGCTCCACCAAAAAAAGAAAAAAGATAGAGATAGAGATATATTTGGTGAATGTATTTCAATAGAATTGGCTCCCATCTAATTTGATAAATTTTATTTTATACATTTAAAACATTATTCTGAGAAGTGGTCCATAGTTTTCACCAAACTTCCAGTTTGATCCAAAACACACAAAATGTAAAAAAACAAACAAACAAAAAACAAAACCTGTTCAAATGAAAAGACTTGATTAACTCATGAAGGAATTCACACTGAAAATTATTGGGGTAAAGGTCAGACTAAAAGACCTTTTGCCTAGTTCAATGAAGACAATCATCTCTTTAGTTTACCTTTGACTAGGGAGGAAGGAGAATCCTTAAAGGAAGTAGATAAAAGAAGCATTGACTAATTTGGAGAAAATCATTCTCTTGTGTCCACCAAAAGTTAAATTACTATTGTTTTGGGTGATGAATCCAAACTATTAACCCAAATGTTGCTGCTCAATTTTATCTTATTGTAGAATTTTGACTTTGATTTGGATACACTATAAATTGTGAGTAGAAATGGCTTTTTAGAGACATTTTCAGAGGAAATGCCCTTTGTATTTATTTTTCTTTAAGGAGAGATAAAATTATTTGATTAGTAAATTTCTGTCTGACATATTTTTCCCCTAATAGTGTATTGTACAGATTTTTCTTTCATAACCCTAAAGGATATAGGGTCACTTAATCAAAGGATGGGAAGGTGGATAGCATTCATCATCAGCTTCAATGGTCAATTATTGGTGGTGCAGCCAGGTGACAAAGTGGATAAAGCACCAGCCCTGGATTCATGAAGACCTGAGTTCACAGCCAGCCTCAGACACGTGACAGTTAATAGCTGGGTGACCCTGGACAAGTCACTTAACCCTCATTCCCCCACAAAAATAAACAAAAAAAATGACAAAAAATAGTTATTGGGTTTGTATCCAAGAGTCTTATATCTACCTTTACACATTAAAGTCCCTTACTTTACTTTTTCTCACAAGTATAATTTCCCAGCCTTCCCCATTCTGGACAGGCAACAGTCCCCTGGGCTGTTATTTAATCCCAAACCAAAATGCTGCTCAGATGCCTTTGGAAAAAATATTGCCTTCCAGTATATCCACTCCCAGCATACTCACCAGGGTGTGTGATTAAAAACAAAAAATAGAGACTACTGGTAGAGAAAGATCATTGAATTAGATACCATACTCATAAAACATATACTGGAAAGACTCATTATCCATTCAGTTTAGCATTTAAACTCCAACAGTGGTACCATGTATATGTGGAGGAAAAAAGCAAGGAAGCGAGCATTTGATAAGCATCTACTCTATGTCAGGTACTGTGCTATGTTTTACAAATATGATCTTATTTCATCCTTATAATAAACCCGGGAAGCAGGTACTATTATTATCCCCATTTTATAGTTAAGGAAATGGATGTAGGGAAAGGTTTACTGACTTGTTTGGATTCATGTGGATAGTGTGCATTTGAGGCTGGATTTGATTTCAAGTGTTCTTGACTACAGGAAACTTCAAGGGACTGCAGAACTCTATCCACTTTGCCATATCTACTGCTGGAAGGAAGGAAGGCAGGAAGGAAGGCAGGAAGGAAGGCAGGCAGGCAGGCAGGCAGGAAGGAAGGAAGGAAGGAAGGAAGGAAGGAAGGAAGGAAGGAAGGAAGGAAGGAAGGGAGGGAGGGAGGAAGGAAGGGAGGAAGGAAGGGAGGAAGGGAGGGAGGGAGGAAGGAAGGAAGGTAGGAAGGAAGGCAGGAAGGAAGGAAGGAAGGGAGGGAGGGAGGGAGGGAGGAAGGAAGGAAGGCAGGAAGGAAGGGAGGGAGGGAGGGAGGGAGGGAGGAAGGAAGGAAGGAAGGAAGGGAGGGAGGGAGGGAGGGAGGAAGGAAGGAAGGAAGGGAGAGAGGGAGGGAGGGAGGGAAGGAAGGAAGGAAGGAAGAGAAAGAAAGGAAAGTAATGAGAATTTACTAAGCACTTACTATGTGCCAGTTGTTGTGCTAAATTCTGGGAATACAAAAATAGCAAAAAGAAAGACAGCCTTTCCCCTCAAAAAAATTGACATTCTCATGGGAGAAGACAACAAAGACAATATACGAAAGGAAGTTGAAAAGTATGATAGGGAGAAGAAATGAGGAAAATAAAAATACCTAGCATGGGGGCTTGCTTCTGAAGTTCAGGAAGCCAGGAAAAAGTCATGGGTGGGGTTGGGGTAGGGAGAGGAGGAAGGTAGACTGACCTTGATCTCTCTACAAAATGAAGTCTACAGGAGTAACTTGGTTGTTGTTTTTTGTCCTTCATTCTCGAAGAGGACCATGGTATTGGGAAGTGATGTCATGACTTGCAGTGAATTGGATTGAGATGAAGGAGGGCTGTGCAAAGTCATCAGCTTCACACTCTTCTCCATAGCCATCTGGGTCCAATGACAAGATATACAACAGGATGACTGGAGATGGCCCCAGATGACCTTTTTAAGCCAAGGTCTTTTCCAGGTCTTAGTTTGCCTGAGGCAATGCCCATACAGTGATTAAGGCTTAGTAAGAAATGAGGCAAAGGAAAGCCTCTTTTACTTAGTTTAAATACATAAATGGAGAAAGAAAAGCAACTCACCAATGAATGAAAGGAGCCATGCTTTAAGGAGGAGTATTCCAGGGTGAGTAAGTAATCAGTAGTAGGCTGTTCCAAGGCTAGTAGGCCCCATGTAACTGGTGAAGTCCCAGGATACAAAAGCTAGATAGGCATGATTTTGAGATGCAGGAAGTCTGGAGAATGGCAGTTATTCATGATGTCGACAACAACTCAACATCTTTGATATCATTTTCTGTTATAGATCCCTTGTACCTGATCACACAATCTATTGTGTACCTTTCCATATTTAGCCTCTTTGGCTAGTGTAGATACTACCCTCTGTGAAAAAGAGATCATTGTCTTTATCTTAAGTTTATTTTAAGCTTCAAAGGTTGTCTCTTTTATCTATTATTTTAGGATTTAGTGAACATCATCTTCAACCCAGTTGTGTCTTTCATGATTGATATATTCAACTTTTGTCTTTAAAGAATGCTAACCTTTTTATTTGGTCCTCATAAAACAATTTACTAGACCCTAAACTTTATGGACTAAAATGTTTTCATCTCTTATTCTTCTCTTTCCATCATATATTTTCTATGGTGTGACATTCAAGATTGGACCTTATTTCAGGTGAGGAAATGCCAATTTTGTACAGTTCAGTGTGTACGTTCAAGAAGCTCCCCTGTGCCAGGTACTATGTTAGATACTTTGAATAAGGCCAAGATGGCAGGGGAAAGACATTAAATGCACAGAGCTCCCAAAACAGCAATAAATGAATCCCTGGAGCAGAAAAACCCACAAAAATATGGGCTGAGATTATTTTCCAGCCATAGACAGATTATAGGGGGCTGTGCTGAGCTACTGGTAAAGTCCAATCCCAGGCCTGCTGCACCAGAGGAACTTAACCCCCCAGCCTCCAAATCAGGTGCAGCACCATTGTCTTCTGGAACTGGGCTTGTGGTCCGGTGAGAGGGCTGAATGGCTGGCGTGGGGGGGGGGGGAAAGGGCGGGTAGTGCAGGGGTGTCAGTAGGACCTAGGGAGGAATTCAGTTGTCCCTCCCCAATGGGGAACCAGGAAGAAATACTGAGCAGCAGGAGGACCAGGTGAGGGAGGGGCACAGGCCCGAAAAGCTAAGAACCACACCACAGAAAGCTTTGCCGATTGGTTGTTTAGTAAGTAGGCTTGAGGTTATCTTCTCTCCAGAGAACAGCCCAGGGAAGAGAAAAACCTGCCCTCCCTCAAACCAAAACACCTGGGACCCTCTGAAGCTGGGGACAGTAATGTAGCCTAGAAGAAGCTCCCCCAGGTGGGGAGTTACATACTATGAATACAGGCCAAAATGAAACTGCTGCTGTCCTTAAAATGTTTTTACTCTAGTGCATGTACACTATGAAAAAGTAAGTATAAAGACTAAATGTACTTCTCAATCACTACTGATTAGAGAAATGAAAATTAAAACTACATCATCTGCCTATCCAATTGGATAATATGACAAAAAAAAAAAAAGGTGATGATAAAAGTTGGAGAAGATGCGGGGAAATTGGAACACTAATGCACTGTTGGTGGAGTTGTGAACTCATCCCACCATTCTGGAGAGCAATTTGGAATCAAAATCAAAAGGTTGTAAAACTGTTCATATTCTCTGACTCAGAAATAACATCACTTGGTCTTTATCTCAAAGAGATCATAAAAAGGAAAAAGGACCCACCTGTAAAAATATTTATAGCTGGGCGCAGTGGATAGAGCACTGGCCCTGGAGTCAGGAGTACCTGAGTTCAAATCCGGCCTCAGACTCTTAACACTTACTAGCTGTGTGACCCTGGGCAAGTCACTTAACCCCAATTGCCTCACCAAAAAAAAATATAAATTAAAAAAAATATATATATATATATATATATATATATATATATATATATATATATATATATATATATCTGCTCTTTTTGTGGTTGAAAAACATTGGAAATTGAGGGGATGCCCATCAATTGGGGAATAGCTAAACAAGTTGTAGTATATGAATATAATAGAATTCTATTGTGTTGTAAGAAATGATGAGCAGGAAGATTCAGAAAATCCTGGAAACACTTACATGAATTGATGCTGAGTGAAATCAGCAGAATCAAAAGATCATTGTACACAGATCAAAAACATTGTGTAGGACAGCTAGGTGGCATAGTGGATAAAGCACCAGCCCTGGATTCAGGAGAACCTGAGTTCAAACCCAGCCTCAGACACTTGACACTTACTAGCTGGGTGACCCTGGGCAAGTCACTTAACCCTCATTGCCCTGCAAAAACAAACAAAAACAAAACAAAACATTGTGTGATAATCAACTATGAAAGACTTAGCTCTTTTCAGCAATACAATGATCCAAGACAATGTTCTCCATATCCAGAAAAAGAACTATGGATTGTGAATGTAGATTGAAGCATAATAATTTCACTTTTGTTATTTTATTGTTGTTGTTTCTTCTTTCTTGTGTTTTTTTTTTCCTTTTGTTCTGAGTTTTCTCTCACCACATGACTAATGTAGAAACATGTTCAACACGATTGTAATGTATAACCTATATCAGATGGCTTGCTGGCTTCAGGAGGATGAAGGGGAGAAGGGTGGGAGAAAAAAATTGCAACTCAAAATCTTTTTTTTTTTTGAGTGAACCACTTTATTTTTATTTATTTATTTATTTTGTTTCTCTATAATTTCCTTTATTTTAAGTTTTTTTTTGTTTTGTTTTGTTTTTTTAGAATAGAATTTTATTTTCCAAAATATATGTAAAAACAAATTTTAACATCAATTAAAAAAAAAAAATTGTTCCAACTTCTCTTCCTCCTCTATTCCCACCCCCACCCACTAGAACTCAAGCATTTCAAAATAAATTATACATGAGTAGTCATGGAAAACATTCCCACATTAGCTAGGTTGTGAGGAAAAAACAGTCAAAAAACTCCCAAAACTTCAGACTGAGGAATTGTCAAAGAGAAAAAACATTTTTTTAAAAAAAATGTGTTTCCAGGGGCAGCTAGGTGGTGCAGCGGACAGAGCACCGGCCCTGGAACCAGGAGCACCCGAGCCCAAATCCAGCCCCACACACCCAACACCCACCAGCCACATGACCCCCGGGCAAGTCACCCAACCCCAATTGCCTCACCAAAAAAGAAAAAAAAAAAAGAGAAAAGAAAAAAAATGTGTTTCCAACTATTTCAGATACTATCACTTCTTTCTCTGTAGATGGGTTGCCATTTTCATAGTCCTTCAGGGTTATATTGGACCATTGCCTTGCTGAAAATAACCACATGCTTCCCAGCAGATCATTTTACACTATTGCTGTTATTTTGTATACAGTGCATTTCACTCTGCTTCAGTTCATGTAGGTCTTTCCAGGTTTTTCTAATAGTATCCTGTTCATCATACCCTAAATAATGTACCTTAAACTTGACAAAGAATTTTCTTCGTATTAGCCCAGCAAAGTCATCATAACTATTTCCCTCCATCCTATTCCCTTCCCATGATATTTATTCTATTTTCCATCTTCTTTTAAACTATTCCTCCTCAAAAGTATTTTGCTTCTGACTGTCCCCTCCCCTACTCTACACTCCCTTTTTTTCTACCCTTCCTTCCTTATCCTCTTCCCCTCATACTTCCCTGTAAGGTTAAATAGATTACTCTTCCCAACTGGGTGTGAATGTTATTCCCTCCATGAGCCAACTCTGATGAGTTTAAGGTCTTTGAGCTAATTCTATGTTCCAAATTTTCTTCCTCCCTCTCTCCTCAACCCTCCCTATGAAATCAAGCAATTCAATATTTCATACTTGTGCCGTTATGCAGAACGTCTTCACCTTCCTTGAAAGTATTTTGCTTTTTACTACTCTCTCCCAGAATCTGCCTTTCCCTCCTTCCCCTCCCCCCCCCTTATCTCCCTCCCCTCCCTCAGGGCAAAATATATTACTATACCCACTTGAGTATGTATGTTAGTCCTTCTTTGAGTCAATTCTGATGATATTAAGGTTCAATCCCTCCCCAATTCCTTCCCCCTCTTCCCCTCCCCTCCATAAGCTTTTTTCTTGTTTCCTTCATATGAATAACCTCTCCCCAGATCATCTCTCCCCTTCCCCCTCCCCCAGTCTATTTCTCCTACCCTCAACCCTATTTTAAGGATGTCATTATGGGTTAGTTAGGTGGCACAGTGGACAATGCACCAGCCCTGGACCCAGGAGGCCCCAAGCCCAAATCCGGCCCCATACATAAGACACCCCACAAAGAACAAAACATAACTTCCCTTCGTATTCAGTTCAGACCTGTGTCCTCTGTATTATCTTCCCATATAGGAATGTTAACAGTTTGATCTTTTAATATTCCTCATGAAGTCTTTTTCCTGTTTATCTTTTTATGCTTCTCCAGGGTGTTGTATTTGAAAGTCAAATTTTCTATTCAGTTCAGGTCTTTTCATAACAAATGCCTGAAAGTCTTCTTTCTCCTTGAAGTTCCATGTTTGCCTCTGAAAGAGGATGCTTAGTTTTGCTGGGTACGTGATTTTTGGCTGTAGTCCCAGTTCCTTTGCCCTCTGGAATATCATATTCCATGCCCTCCGGTCCTTTAATGTAGAAGCTGCTAGATCTTGCTTTATCCTTATTGGAGCTCCACAGTATTTAAATTCCTTTTTTCTAGCTGCTTGCAATATTTTCTCCTTGACCTGGGAGTTCTGGAATTTGGCTATAATATTCCTGGAGGTTTTCCTTTTGGGATCTCTTTCAGGAGGTGATCGGTGGATTCTTTCAATTTCTATTTTAGCTTCTGCTTCTAGAATATCAGGGCAATTTTCCCTCACAATCTCTTGGAGGATAGTGTCTAAGCTCTTGTTTTGGTCATGGTTTTCAGGTAGTCCAATGATTTTCAAATTATCTCTCCTAGATTTATTTTTCAGGTCAGCTATTTTTCCAAGGAGATATTTCACATTGCCTTCTATTTTTTCATTCAATTGGATTTGCTTTACTGTGTCTTGGTTTCTCATAAGCTCACTAGCTTCCATTTGTTCAATCCTAATTCTTAGGCAATTATTTTCAGCAGACAGTTTTTTAATCTCCTTTTCCATTTGGCTTTTCAAACTGTTGACTTTTTTCTCATGACTCTCCTGCATTGCTCTCATTTCTCTTTCCATTCCTTCCTCTCTTTCTCTACATCTTCGTTCTATCTCTCCTACTTTCTCTTCAAAGTCCCTTTTGAGAGCTTCCATGGCCTGAAACCAGTTCATATTTTTCTTGGAAGCTTTGGATGTTGGAGCTTTGACCCTATTATTATCTTCTTCTTCTGAGGATGTATTGTGTTCTACCTTTCCCCCAAAGAAGTTTTCGATGGTCTTCTGCTTTCTCTGCCTACTCATCCTGGCTTACTGTTTCTTGGCTTTTTACTCCTTAAAGTGTAGCGCTGCTTCCCGGACACACCGTTCGTGCTACAGCGTGGCCCAGGGGGTGATTGGGCTTCTTCTCAGCCTGCCTGGCTTGTGAGTAATCACAGCCGCTTTCTCTTTGACCCGGAAACAGAAGTCTGATTGAACTCTGATTCTCTATGGTGGGAAGCTTGGCGTGCTTTTACCCCTCCCCCACTGGGCCACCACGACTCGATTCAGCCCACTGGTTCAGACCCAGGGCGCTTTGCCCCAACTCCAGCAGATACTGCCTCCACTTCACCCCGGCCTACCTCCAAACCCCCTCACCAGTCCGTGATCAGAGCCTCAGAAGCTGCTGGTGCTGAAGACTCTGACGTGTTGGAAGCACTGTCCCTGGCTGGGTCCGGACTGCGCGCTGAGCTGTTCAGCCTGATCAGTAGGTGATCAGAATCGCCCTCTTTTGCGGAGAAACAGTCTCACTCTGTTCTTATGTGCATTAGGCTGTTCTGGGTTTTGATTTTTACCGCATTATTTGGGCGTGAATGGACGGGTTTATCTGGAGCTTGTGGGAGTCACAGCCTCTCCTCCGCCATCTTGGCTCCGCCGAGTCGCAACTCAAAATCTTACAAAAATGAATGTCGAAAATGATCTTTACATGTAATTGGGAAAAAATAAAAAAAAATACTATTTTTAAAAAGACTAAATGCAACCATTGCCAGGACTCCCTGAGGCTCATGAGATTTAGTTGTACCTCTATGCGCAGTGCTTTAATGTTTCATTGGTGGGGAACCTGACTTCTTAGTAGGTGTGAGATTTAAAATTGGATATTAGATCATAAATCTCCCCTACTTAACCTTTCCCTTAATTTATCTCCCAGACTAGTAAATGGAAGAAGCTTTTGGTTTTCTAGATAGACCTTTTATTGTTATGGTAGTCACAAGGTGATGTTGATTAGAAGGATAGGAAAGTAGAAACACAATACAAATCGTCTTAAGTCTAAGCTTAGTCTATATTCCTTATAAAAACTCACCAAAACCTAAGGCCACCTTTGGAGAGAGAGAGAAACCGTCTGTGCACCACAGTCAGGAGACCAGCAGAGTAGGAAAAAGCCCCACTTCCGTTCTCTCCTTGTCTTTTAAGCTCGCACCCTGAAAGTCGAGTGCTTAGCAGGCAGTCTGATGTGCACAGCAGGCGGACTGGCGTGCATAGCTCATGCCATTGGTCTCCTCCCCAAAAGGGTGGTCCTTAAGAAAAACTGGCGTCTTTCAGTTATCCTAACCGACTGTTAAAAAAAATTTCATATTTTTTTTTTTACCACATAGGGGAAGTAGGATTCCTAATTCTCACATTCCTTGGCTTATCATCTGCACCTCAGCTTCCCAAAGAAAATTGCTAATTATAGATAGTAGTCACCTCTTTCCCTAGTCTAAGATTTCTCTAAAGAAAGAGAGAAAATAAAAAGTTCTCAATATAATATGAATCAGGAGTGGAAAAGATCCATACCTATGAAGAAGAGAGATTACAACATAAAATAACCATAGAGTGCATTACCAAATGATTAACTTATCACTACCAGGATCATCAGTTGTTAGGCCAATATCCCTGCTATGTTGGGACATAAACAGTTTTTACAAGATGCCTAATTAACTACTTGACATTTCACCTCTACTGGGCACAGTCCAATAAAATGCTTCATAGTATCTTCAGTACCAGCCCACTGCTGTTTCCTTTGCAGCAATTGCAATTGCTCTAAGAGACCCAGCTGCTTCTTGACAGTTTTTCTAGACCTTCCTTAACGTTTTGATATTCACAAGGTTGATACTAAGGGAAGAAATATACACAAGAGTTAAAGGAACCCAGGAGCCCTAGTATAAGCTAAGTGACTTGTATCCATACTCCATGTGGGTAGCTCCTACTGCCATTGTGTCAACATAAGAAAGGCCTTCTCCATTCCTTCTCATTTTGAAATATTTATCCCCAAAAAGGAATAGAAACCAGAAGTCTCTTCTTATATCATGTGTATGAAATCAACCCCTTTTTTGCTATCTCAGATTGGGAGGCGTTCAATAGTCAACAGACCAATTAGGGCCTATGATGTCATTTCCTAGAGCACTAAAATGACTTTTTAGCCCTTGGCCAACACATGGGTGGGAGTAACCAGGAACAATCCCATCTGAAGACCCAGTAATGAGTCAATTTCTTTTTGGAATTCCTTGGAAGTTTTCCAGGGAAACTCTGGGCACATGCTCTTGGGATGTCTCCTTTAGGGTCATCCAGTCTTGCTGCCTAAAAGAAATTAAAAGTAATTTGGGTGAGGAAAGCAGGACCAACTAAGGTAATGAAGAAAGGCTTTTGAGGGGGTGACACTTTGAATTTACCTTGAAGGTAGGTGGGGATTAGAAAAGGCAGAAACAAAGCAAGAACACATTCTAGGAATGGGGGACAATTTGAGTAGAGGCATAGAAACAAGAGGAGGAATAATAAATACAGGGAAAAGGAAGGAAGTTAATTTGACTGAAATGTAGAATATGAAATGGAAGTCATGAAATAAGTGTGGAAAGAATGATTAGAACTAGTCATGGAGAGCTTTAAATGCCAAACTAAGGAAGTTATATTTTATCCTAGAGATGATAAAGAATAGGGAATTGCAGAAGCTTTTTGAGCAGGTGAGGGATATAGTATGCCCTGTGCTTCAGGAGTATCTAAGAGGAAGCTGTGTAGAGAATGGATCTGAGAGAGATTCCTGAGGTCAAAAGACAGATTAAGGAGTGTTTTATTAGACTGGGCAAGGGATGATTAAGGTATGAACTAGAGTGATGGCTGTATAAGTGGAGAGAAGAGAACATATTTTAGAGATGCTGGGGAGGTAGAATCAACAAAACTAGACAACTGATTAGGTAAGGGATGGTGAAAAGTCTTGGGTGACTCCAAAGTTGTGAATCTATGTGATTGAAAAAATGATGGTACCCTCAACAGAAACACAAAGGTAGGGATTGGCCTTCAATTTTACTTTTCATGCTACGTATGTTCAAGTGACCTTGGAATTCATCAAATCCACTTTTCTATCCAAGGTAAGAATCACTTCCATATATTTCTGACTACCAGCCTTCCAGTAGTAGCTTAAGTAGTTTCACTGCCTTATGAGTGTAAGAAAATAATTATTAAAAGTGAATTTCGGGGGCAGCTAGGTGACACAACAGATAACCCACCAGCCTTGGATTCAGGAGGACCTGAGTTTGAATTTGGCCTCAGACACTTTACACTTACTAGCTGTGTGACCCTAGATAAGGCACTTAACCCTCACTGCCATGCAAAAAAAAAATAATGAATTTCTTGGGTATCCAGGGACCCAGTTTTAGTTGGGTTTCTCACCCACCCACCCCCCACTTCAGAAAGTTCAGTTCTTGAGAAAGTTATAATCTCTTTCAGGACTCAGGGCAAGCCCAAAGTTATGATAGAAATTGTGATATAGACTCTTTCATTTTAGCTAAATTGAGCTGATGGGATTAAGCTACACCTAGATAATGGACTTTGCCTTGAGCATCTTGGGGGGAGTGTTTTTGTATACTTCCCTCTGATATCATCTGTAGAGCTCTTTTTAATATGGACCACCATCAGGTCAAGCCAACCAATGGAATCTAATTATACTAACCAATTAGCTTTGATCAGTGTGGGGTGGCCTGCCTCTATCAAAAGAGGATAAAGCCAAGACCACAAGGATAGCACCATCTTAGGCGCATGCTCTTGATCTGGACCTGCTGTCTTTTGGTGTTTCCTCTCTTCTTATGCCAGTGTAGGCAATGTAGGATTTCTAAACTCTGTTTGAGGCCATGTGCTCTCTTAGAGACAATATGGCAATGGTGAGGGAGGGGAGGTTCTGCTTGTGTTAAATGCCATGTGATCAATACTCTTCTAATATTTAATATACTTTAATAATAAATACTGCCTAAACTGGTACAATAGCCATTATTATATAAAATAGCAATTAATAAATAAATAGCAATATTTTAGAAAAACCCTATCTATCCTCCCAATAATTTAGCAAACACAATTTGGCAACCCCCCCCCCAAAAAAAAACACAAAGAGTGATCTCATTGCACTTTTAGACAGCTCATAGTTAGAAAGTTTTCTTTGCCCTCCAATATGTTCTTATGAATGTGGTTATTCTCCTTGATGAAGACTGCATCTGTGTCCTTCCTGTATGACTGAATCAGGCAATCCCATAAATCCCCAACGTGTTGATGGTTTTTCTCACTTTCTCTTGCTTTATGGAACAGTCATGATGGCTGCTAGACAGGTACAAGATTATTACATGACTGGTCCATTATTTATTACTGTCTAGCATTTTCTCTGATAACACCTTTTATATATACCTTTACTTGTTATTCTTCATCTGTAATATGTTGTAACCTGTTCACACCCCTATCAGATTCCTCTATTGGTCACTATCTTTGGGTAATGCACTTTAATTCTTCAGAGACTGTAGAATTCCATTACTTACAATAATTTATCACTACCAGAAGATATTAGAGTTAAAAATCCAGGCCTTCACTTTAGAGAGAATCCTAGGATCATCAAAAGAACTATGTAATTTTTCTTATATTGAGGTGGATCTCAACTCTCTGTAACTTCCTAGGGAAGTAGATGGAACAAATGCAATCCTTATTCAAGATGGCAACCCCTCCAAATATTTAGTGATTGTAATTTTTCTTCTCCAGTCTAAACTTTCCATAGTCATTTTATTGTCCTTCATGTGACCTGGGTCATCTTTCTCTATAAAAACTCCAGTTTATCAACATTCTTAAAATATGGTGTCTTGAATTGAATATATGAATGTGGATTGGGCTGGAAATATCACCTCCTTTCTTCTTGATACTCTAAGACAGGGATAGGAACTGGGGTGGTGATTTCATTGATTTAGGGAACTCTTGGATAAAAAATCAAACAAACAAATAAAACCAACTTCCTTCTACCAATGTAGCCAACTCCTTTGTTTTTTGTTTTTGTTTTTTGACAATCAAATTTCTGTAGCAACCTTGCAGTTTTGAGGGCTAGTCTCTAGTGACAGAGCACATTCCTAGGAACCCAACTAAATAGACCCCTAGAAAATGCAATTTAAGGTCTTGATGGAGCTATCACACTGCTTAAAATGGCAGAATGAATTACATAACCCTTCAGGAAGCCTGAAGAAGAAATTAAAGAGATTCTGAAGGAGACAAATCAGGGGAGGAAGAAAATGTGGAGGAAGAGTGTATAAAGTGATTGAAATGGAGACAGCATAGATGAGTCACATCCATCAGCCTCACCCTATGGGCAACCAAAGTCTTCTTCCACAGTAGAGAGATAGGGAATGAGCAACTAGATTAGAAGATGAATCCTACCACCTCAGATGCCTACTAGCTGTGTGACTTGTCATGACAAGTCAGTATATAAATAGAGAAATGCTATTATTATTATTTTTTTTTGGGGGGGTGAGGCAATTGGGGTTAAGTGACTTGCCTAGGGTCACACAGCTAGTAAGTGTAAAGTGTCTGAGGCTGGATTTGAACTCAGGTCCTCCTGAATTCAGGGCCGGTGCTCTATACACTGTGCCACCTAGCTGCCCCTAAATGCTATTATTATTGATATTATCACTTCTCCCCTGTCCACCTGAGAATCCTGGCAGCTGAAGGTTCTCTCCCTTCCTTTCACTTTCCTTTCTCACACTTAGTCAGAAAGGATAAAGATTTTCTTCCCTTTAAGCTGGTTTTTACTGTCAATAGTATTTTTGATAAGCCTATTTTCTCTAGATAAAAGAGATTGATCTTATTGTGTGGAGTGCATGTCTTTAATTACAGTCTGGGTAGAGGGAGAAGTGTTTTGGCTGTTTTAACTTGGAGTGATCAGCTACAAGTTCCCTTTGCCACTTTGGTTGCTGCTCATCAGCAAAGGGTGATGCATTACTGATATTTATTGCTATTAATCACTCCATAAATCTCCCCAAAGGCAGAATCTTGGGAACCTGGGACTTTTCTTTTCCACCCTTGATTAAGATAGCCAATATTTCATTGTTTGCTTTAGGGATCTAGGGTTAATTCCTCTTCTGCTCTTGATCCAGAGAAAGGGGGTGGGGGAAGCGAGTAGGATGTCAGAGAAGAATAGGTCATTGATTAAGAGGGAATGCCCCATTCTGAGTCAGCCCAATTGGGCTGAGATAGGTAGGGTCTGAGAGGTTTCAGCTTTCCCACTTTTTATTTGGTAGGGAAAACGAAGAGGGGCCCTGACAGTTGTTCTTCCTGGCAACACCTGGTGACAATCAGTCATAAATAACTGTCAAGTACTGAGATCCTAAAGGAATTGATCACAGTCAAACTACCAGTAGGCAGATGGGCTAAAGCAGGTTAAGGGTAACCAACAGGCCTCAAACCCATAGGTGAGTTAGGGGGGATGTATGCCCCAAGCATGTGAAGATTTGCTCCACTAGAAAAAGTAGATGAGAACAAGTCGTTCCAAAGTCCATGAAGGCAAAACATGTGGAGTGCTTAGAGTTTGGTCAGGCACCCAAAATGCTGAGGTAATCCACAGCATTTTGGTCCATTGGTAGTCACTCTAATTTTTGTCTTGCCCCTGGTCTTTGATGACTCTGGAAGAGGAACCGTGGCTGACGAGTTTGTGCACCTTTTCCTCACTTAAATCCACTTCATGTACAAGACATCACCTGTGATGACATTGGTCCTTTTTTTGAAAACAAAGGATGAACAATAACAACCTCAAAGGTAGGACTTGAAAATCAGGTCTTTCTATGTCTAAGGTTAGCTGTTTGTACAATAGACCAAGTTATTTCTCTACCAATGTTATGTGGATTGGGATCTGGGGAACTGGCACCCAACTCTCCCAATGCAACTGCACAAATAACTTAAAATCGCATTTTTGTTGGGGAAGTTATAGTATGTTCTTGGATAATACCAAGCTTGAATGAAATGAATGAATGAATGAATGAATGAATGAATGAATGAGCACAGTGCTTGACTTATAGAGAATGCTTTTGTTACAGCTTTTATTTTTCTTTCATTCACTATGAGCCTTCACGCACTGTGTTAAACATGGGGTGTACAAATATGAAAGCCCTGAAGAAAAAGGAGAGATTATACCTATATGGTGGAAATGAAGGGGTATTTTGATTTGGGGAAAAGTAAGTGGAGTAAGAGGCGAGTGATAGCAATAATATTATTAATTTGGTTATAGTCAGAAAGGGAGGAGGATGTATACCCACATAGTGGCAAGATGGTGAAGCTTGAAATTTCCCTTTCTTTGAAAAATTAGATTTTTTTTCACATGAACTACTTACTAGTCACATCTCTCCTTCCTACACTTCTGCATTTAAAAAAATGTTTAAATGTACAACTTCATATTTGAATTCCTTCTTGGAATCAGCCCTTGTGTAGGAGAATTCCTTGGACTGAGATTTTATAACCTGGAATGCTATTGATTACTTCTAGAATTTATTTTTGTGGGGTTTTTTAGCTTCTAGATATTTATTGATCATGTCTTCTATGTCTGCATTCTAATCACTGATAGAAATGACTTCTATAAAGGCAAATCCTTATGTCACATGCAGATAATGCTGAAGGAAAAAACCAAAGATGTACCTACCCAGTGATTTTTAGGGCAACTAGAATTGCTTTTACCACCGTGAAGACTAGCAAAGGAGAAACAGTAGGCTAATATCCCTTGAAGCTCTGAACTGCTGGCTTGGAATCATGGGAATTTGCTTAGCTTGTCTTGGGGAAGTTATTCAATACCATTTTATCCTCATTTCTCTGAACTTTTCCAGTCTTAATCAAGGGGCTGGGAAGGAGAAGCAAAAGCAATACTTGGAAAGAAAGGAAAATAGAAAGAGCTGAGTTTCATCAGAAATGGAAATGCAAAACAGAATTAGGAAGAGAGGACAGAGGGATATAAAAAGAAAGTGAAAACATGGCAAACATAGACATTTCTCTATGGAACAGTTGTTTTTTTCCTTTCCCTACATAACTTAAACCTGACAGCCTCCCAAAAGACATGTGCTTTCTCTGTTGGGATTGATAAGAAGACAGTTGGAATGTCTGCTGGTCAGTAAAAGAAATCTGGGAATGATTAACAGGAAATGTTCTTGGGTTGATGTTTTTGAATTTGAATTTTGAATTTAAAAAATGGTGGTGGGAGAACATGCCAAGGATACGATGCTTTAAGTTCCATCGTTTCTGATAGAACATTAAACATGCCAAGAGAACCAAGCATACCAGAAGGCAGACCATGCTACCTGGTACAAAGTAGGAACTTTAAGAGAACCAAGCATACCAAAAGGCTTACCATGCTATTTAGTGCATAGTAGGGACTTAGTTTTAAAAAATCATTTGTTATACTAATTCAAAGCCTACTAAGGTCAATTAACTAAAGAGGTGATTTAGGAAGTACATCACATGCCTACTTCAGTTCTGTTAATACAGTGCTAGAGTATACAAACAATCAAAATTTTAAAAGCATAAAGCTTTGGGAAATCTGATAGAGTAAAATAAAGGGGCAGTTCAAGATAGCCCTCATTGCCCCCCCCTCCCCAAAGATGAATAAGTGACTTGCTAGTCACATAGCTAGTAAGTGTCAAATGTCTGATGCTGAATTTGAACTCAGGTCCTCCTGAATCCAGGGCTAGTGCTTTATCCACTGTGCCACCTAGCTGCCCCCAAGATATTTATCTTCAATGCATATTATGTAACAAAGCACTATGTGACATAATATGACTATATTTTGTAATGTTCACTAAGTAAAATAATGTAATTGGCCCATGATGGTAACCATACCAAGGGTCTCTTTGCCTTCCTCTCCTTCTTCTTTCCATTTATTTTATGCCTGCCCTCAGAAAGATTATATCATATAGGGGCAGCTAGGTGGTGCAGTAGATAGAGCACCAGCCCTAGAGTCAGGAGTACCTGAGTTCAAATCCGGCCTCAGACTATTAACACTAGCTGTGTGACCCTGGACAAGTCACTTAACCCCCATTGCCTTACAAAAATTTAAAAAAAAATCATATTGTATGACATACAAATAGGTAAGAATACTAGAGTATGTTAGGACAAAGAAGAGAGACAGAAACCAATATTTAAAATGTTTTAGAAAAAATATGACAGATGAAAGAACAGTTATATTTGTGAATGAGTGGGGAATTCAAGTGAGACTTCCTGGATGACTTGGCAACTGAGCTGAGCCTTGAAGAAAGAAAAGGATTCTGAAAGGCAGTGGTGACTTCTAGGGATAGGAGACATTCTGCCCGAATGCATAGAGGCAGTAGATGACACATTTAATTTGAGGAAAAGCTAGCAATGTAGTTTGTTTAGAATTTAAAGTTTGTAATGTGAATTAAAGAGGAATAGGAGGATTGCAGCCAGATTGTGGAAGTCTTCAGTACACAAGGAGTTTATATTTTGTCCTGGAGAAAAGGGGCAGCTATTGTTTATTTTTGAGCTTAGGAGTGACCCTAAGACTGGTACATTAGTAATTTTTTGGTAGTTGTGAGAAGGATATATTATAGAGGGAAGAGTTCTGAGACCAAAAGACAAGTTAGGAGCCTGTACTACAGGGAAGATGTGATGAGGGTCTAAACTAGGGTTGTGGCAACATGAGTAGAAAGAAAAGGATGACCTTAAGAAGTAAATTTGTTAGGACTTAACAAATTGTATGGGAGGGAATAATGGAGAGAGGAAAGTAAAAAATAATTCTTGAAACAAGATTTCAAGCCTTGTTGACTAGTTGGATTAGCCATACCCAAATATGGTTGGAAATAGAACAGTTTTAAATGGGAAGATGCTGAAGTCAGTTTGGGACATGCTGAATTTTACTTGCAACAAGGACATCCCAATGGGGATGTTCAGAAAATGGCAGGATATTTAATATTGAACTTAGTTTGCTTTTGTTTTTGTTTTTGTTTTTGCTTTTGTTTTTTTGGTGAGGCAATTACGGTTAAGTGACTTGCTCAAGGTCACACAGCTAGTGTTGTGTCTGAGGCCAGATTTGAACTCAGGTCCTTTTGAATCCAGGGCCAGTGCTCTATCCACTGTGCCATCTAGCTGCCCCCAATATTGAATTTCAAGGGAGAAATTATATCTGGATATATAGAGTCATCTCCATAGAGGTGATTATTTAATCTAGAAGAGTGGAAGAGATTACCAAGGGCAAGAGGGAAAAAAGAATAGAAAAGAGGACAGAGCCTTGCTCAATTGTATTTCATTTATTGCATCTAATCTAGAAGGACTTTTTATCTCTGATTCTCTAGTATAGTGAATTATTTTATAGCTCATCTCATTGCTTTGGATCTTAGTGCTGTATAGATAGCATCCAGGTACCAAATTCTCTCACCTTTTGAGTTTATGTTGGCATTTCTTTCAATTCAGACCCCTCTTTCTTGACTCCATCACTGGCACACATGGACCTGACCTCTCCTCTCCCCCTCTCCCCCCTCTTTCCCCTCTCCCCCCTCTTTCCCCTCTCCCCCTCTTTCCCCTCTTTCCCCTCTTTCCCCTCTTTCCCCTCTTTCCCCTCTTTCCCCTCTTTCCCCTCTTTCCCCTCCACCCCTCCTCCTCTTCCCCCTCTCCCCGTCCCCTCCTCTCTCTCTCTCTCTTTTTCTCCTTCCCTCACTCCCCCCTCTCTCTGAAATTAATTTATATATATTTGTTGTAACCCAATCATACAGTAGGCATTTTTTCATCAAAGTACTATTTTTCAGGCATCTTGCCAAATGAAAGTCATATCTGCACAGAGCAACAACAAACAGCATTTGGCTGGATTGTAGAAGAGTAATCTGTAATAAATAAATTAAATACAAGTAATAAAATGAGGTAGAGTAATCAGAAATAAAGCTGTACCGTTAGGTTAGGGCCAGGGTGTGAAGGGTTTTAAATGTTAAACAACAGTTTATCTTTAATCGAAAGTAACTAGAGTGCCACTGGAGTTTATTGAGTAAGAGGATTGTATAGGCAAGCCTACACTTTAGGAAAATGATTTTGGCAGGTGTGTAATGGACAAGAGAAAGATGAGACTTGAGACAGAAACCAGCTGGGAGAAAAAAAACTGTTGTTGTTCTTTTTCTCTGTACTCCTAGGTTCTAGGCCAAGGTCTACTGAGTAGTAGGTGCTTAATAATACTTACTGAATTGAATTGAACTGAATTGTGAGGCTCAATTATGCTAATGTTTATAAGGAGATTTACAAACACTAAATTGTCATCAAAATGTCAGTTATTTAAATTAATAGTCCACTTATTGAGTTAGTTTGGCCAACAATATTCATTGCCCGGGGGCCTACCATCTGGTGAGGAGCCTCTAAGCTTAGCTAGTCTAGTTCGCTATTGATAGACAGCACAGCCTATTGCCAGGCCCAGGCTTGAAGAATGTCCAGCTTGCTAGGACCTGCCAGCAGGTCCTGCTGGGCTGACTCAGCCTTCAAGAATGGTCACCCCTGTGCCACCATGAGCCAAAGAAGAGGAATTAGTGCAGGTACATTTTTATGCTCTTGCACTAATCGAGCGAGCATTTGGAGTGAATGTTTTATGGATTCATGAAAATTTATGATACCATGAATGTCATGTTTCCTGTCTTTTTGAAAAAAGAGAATGTCATAGTTTAGAACTTGATAGGTCTCAAGTCCCATGAGCTTCTTAGTATTGTCAAGAGCAGCAATTGGTCATGGTGAGAACACTCAGAATGATGCAAATATTTTTTTCTCCTCCAACCCCAAATTCCTATGATCTGATTTTGCCCTGAGCACTTCTTATGCAAGAAGGAAAATGTGAAAAATTGGTGCTATTAGGAAAAAAAAAACTTTAAAATTACATTCACAATTTTTGCCTACAGCCAGGAACTCAAAAAAGAAGTAATGGACTAAAGAAATCAAGTAGGGTCTATCAGTTCTACACCTCTATTTTGAAGTGCCAATAAATAACAGGCAAAACCACTATGGTTAATAGCTTGTTTTTCTAAAGCAGAGTATGTTTTCTGAGAAATTGCCCTTACTGTGTTTGGATAGATTCATCAGCACATTCATTTGGAGAATTGCTGCATTAGGATTTTCAAAACAGGTGATTTCATGCATCAAGCCTGAACTGAGTATTCAGATTAGTAATTTTCCCCAAAATTTATTTCTTTCAATATATACAAATAACCAGAGAACCACATGTAATTTGAAAAAATCAGATTGTTTTCATAGCAATTTTTACCATGGCTTTCAAAATTCCATTCTTACTCTCCTTGGCAGAACATATCCAGACTAAACAAGAAATATTTTATCATTAATATTGGTTTACCCATATGATAGTCCCCATTAGTATTTACCCAACAAAAATGTCCAGGCAACATTTCTCTTAAATTTCCATCATTTGATTTCCTGATGCAATCATTAAAACAGTGTTTGTGTAGATAAACACAACCAGGCAGCTAGGTGGGGCGGTGAGTAAGAGCACTAGACTGTGAATCAGGTATACCTGGGTTCAAATCTGGCCTCAGATACTTTGATGCATGACCCTGGACAAATCTCTTAGCCTCCATTTCCCACCTGTAATGTAAATAATCATAGCCCCTACCTCTCAGGGTTGTTGTGAGAGTCAAATAAGATAACATATGTATATAGTTTTGAAAACTTCAAAGTGTTATATAAATGCAGGTCATCATCATCAGAAGAAGAAGAAGAAGGAGAAAGAGGAGGAGGAAGAAGGAAGAAGAAGAGAACTAATACTTCTATAGAAAGGCATCATGATATAGTGGAAGAAACATTGGTTCTAAACCAAGAAGTATAAGATTTAACTCAGCCTCATATACACTACCCGTGTGACCTTGGACAAACCATAGAAACAGGAAGATCACAGAATGCCATCTCTATTGAGTAGTGGGCCTGGAGTCAGGAGTAGCTGAGTTCAAATCCGGCCTCAGACACTTAACACTTACTAGCTGTGTGACCTTGGGCAAGTCACTTAACCCCAGTTGCCTCACAAAAAAAAAAATCCAGCCTCAGACACTTACTAGCTGTGTCATCCTAGGAAAGTGACTTTACCTCTTTTTGCCTCAGTCTCCTCAACTGTAAAATGGAGATAGTAAAAGCTCCTACATCTCAGTGTTTTTTGTCATGATGAAATGAGATAATTGTAAAGCTCTTCACACATAGTAGACACAATATAAAATCTATTTATTATTATTATATCTCCCTGAGTTTGTTTCCTCATTTGTGAAACAAGTGTCAAACTAGATGCCCTTCTAATTCTAGTTAATGAGTCAGCAAACGTTTATTAACTGCCTAGTATGTGCCAGGCACTGTGGTAAGATCTAGGGGTACCAAAACAAAAATCTAAAAGATAGTTCCAACTCTGGAGAGAGATCTATGATACTATGTCTTATAATAGATCATGTCCATCATTTTATAAAAAGTTTTTTAATTTCAAAATTACCTTTTGTCCTGTAACTTGGCTATGTCATTGGAGACATATCTCATGGGGTTTCAGCATGTATGTTATTCTTTTACCTTTCCTTTTAAAAATTCCTACTCATTCGATTATCCTCCCTCTGGGAGGGAGTCAGGGAAGAGCAACAAATTTACATGAAAATACAAAGATCCAGTCCAGTAGAAGTGTGATTATTTTAGACTATTTGCCTGCTCAGAAGCAGAACAGATAAAATAAACATTCCATTTGTAATTTCCAATGAAAATGATCAACCATGAACTGCTTGCAAAGAAATATGATTGGAAAAATTTAAAGTACAAGGATTTTTTTTCTAGTGACAATTAAAGAATCCCTGAAACTGAGAGTTGGAAGGAACTTCTGTCAAGGGTTCTGCCATGGAACTAGATTGGAGCACTTTAAAAAACATCCCAGAAAAAAAGAAAAAACCCATCAACAACAAAAAACAACTATAAAGGACATGCTTTCTTCATCCAAAAAAAAAAAAGAACTGATAAATATAAGTATGGATGGAATAATTTTACATATATGCCTATTTCTATCTAATGGCAGTCATCTCTTGAGAGGGAGAAGGAAAAAAAGAGATTTACTTGATGATGTTATTGTATATTTGAATGGAAAAGCAAGTTATGCATGGCAAATTTGCAGTTTCATATAAAATAATCTTTTTAAATTTTAAATTGTACTATGTTATGCAAATGCTTTAATTCCATGTTACCAATTTTTTAAATTAAAAAACAATTACAGACAGTTGTCCAGCCTTTGCTGGAAGACCTTTTATGAGAATAGCATATTTGCCTTCAAGATAGCTTAATAAGGAACCTTTTTCATCACCCACATCTCTCTAAAACTTCTCTCCATATGAGGAGCCCCCCTAGAGGGGTGTGTGTGTGGGGGGGAGAGAGAGAGAGAGAGAGAGAGAGAGAGAATGAGAAAGAATGAGAATGAGAATGAGAATGAGAATGAGAATGAGAATGAGAATGAGAATGAGAATGAGAATGAATCCAGGTAGAAAACTAAACCGAAAATGGCCACTGTGCTTCTACATTGAATGAGAGGGAGATTTACTTGCCAAAACAAAACAAAAGGAAACAAACAAACAAAAAAACAAGTCTTTTAAAACCCTTTATCATTTATCAAAATAATTGTGTTTTGGTGGGGAATGGAAACCTGTGTCTAGGTGTACTAAGTCAATATATTCTATTAAAAAAAGGAAGTACAGTTTGTTATTTATGTTTTAAAAGATACCTCTGCTCCCCCCCCAAAAAAAACAGTCTACCTGATATTGAACACTTTTTAAAAAGTCTATTTAAATGAACAAAGAATTTTGGCCCAATGCAAGAAAACGTTTTCTCATAAATTTAAGCTGTCCAAAAATAGAATGGGCTTTCTCAGGAAGCCATGGGTTCTCCAGCCCTCAGTAGATCCTGGATGATAACCTTTCAGTGATGTTGGAGATAGAATTCTTGGTCAGCTATGGCCAGATCAGAAGGCTTCTGAGGTCTCTCTCCACTCCTAGATTGTATGAAATCTAAATCTCCTACAGGACAACCCTTTAAATACTTGAAGATAGCTACCATGTCCCTTCCAAGACTTTTCATATTTAGGCTTATAAGAATCACTTTACCTCTGTTTGCCTCAGTCTCCTCAACTGTAAAATGGGGATAGTAAAAGTCCCTACATCCCAGTATTTTTTTGATGATCAAATGAGATAATATTTATAAAGCACTATATAAAATCTATTTATTATTATTATTATTATATCTCCCTGAGCTTGTTTCCTCATTTGTAAAATAAGTGTCAAATTCCATGTCCTTCTAATTCTAGTCAATGAGTGAGCAAACATTTATTAACTGTCTAGTATTTGCCAGGTGCTGTGATAGACCTAGGGGCACAAAGAAATATAAAAGTCCCTACTCTGGAGGAGCAATATAATATACTGGGGGAGACAAGTCAAGAATGTATTTGCCTGCTCTGCTTTTGTCAAGCTCTTGTTCATCTACAGAAAATTGACACCCCCCCATCCTTGATTGATAATGACTTCATAACAGATTTGTGATGTATTTTCTAAACTCCTTACCTATTTCCTTCTGCCCCAGAGGTCTCTATTATACTCAAATAGCAATGTGAGTCCTTTTTTGTTTCTCCATTTGTTTCTCTATTGTCTCCACAATGCTTTTCCTCTATGATTCTTGGATTTCCCAACAATTTATCTTCTTATTACTATAATGCTACTCTGTCACCATTTTAATCTATCCTAGATTAAATAAAGGTTACATACCTTTCCATAACCACATTTCTGTCACAATTCCCCTTCCACCAAGTCTTGCTAACAAACATGAGGTTGATTTTGGCCCCTATTGTTAGAATCTCTTGGTCTTATGGTTTAGTGGTCATAATCTGTGCAGATGTAAATAGGCCTGTGAGGCAATAGGTTTTAGTATTGTCTTTTCTCTTCTCCCCTATTGCGTATTTCTATTTGTTTTTTCATATCATGCCTGATATTCTCTCCATATTGGTCTAGAAGTATATATTCTAGTGGAGGAAGACAACACATTTAGAGGAATTTGAGTGGAGTCATAGTGAGGACAGGTGTTTGCCATGCCCTTTGTAATAGATAGAATTGACTTGATTGTTCTTCCCAGAAGAAGAGGTAGAAAGAGAAGCTCTAGTTTAGTACTTATGTGGCAGCAAGACAGATGGCAAGATGCCTGGTTTCTTGGTATATGGGATGTGAAGCAGAAGAACCATCTTGGAATAGATGGATATAGTGGGGAAGTTTATAAGGAACATGTTATTCTCCTGTTAACGTATTATAATAGAATAAAGGCCAAATCTGCACTTTGAAAAAAGCCTTAGAAACCCATTTATACTTTTCTCTCTATGGGTCATTTCAAGAGTTACTTTGCATTTTTTTTTTTACCTTGGTAAAATTAAGAACGTCAGTCGTGTATTTTTCTTATTGGCAGATCTCATTGGTAGAATTCATGACTAATTCCAATGGTGAACTAATTTGGCAAATTCCCCATTTGTGTGCTTCCTCATTGCCCAGAGTGCTCAGCCTCTGGGATATCCTGATCAAAGCTTAACTCATAATAGGCTTCCTGAATTGTTTTTTAATGTGGCACTATCTCACTCAGCTGTTTTTACTTGCAGTTAGCAGTCTCCTCACAAGCTTGATGCAAACAGACTCTGAACTCAGCTATCCTGCCTATAAGGATCTTAGGCAGATCTAAAATTACCAGGAAGGTTTTCTCTAATTAGTCTAATTGTCTACTTGTCTCCTCTACTTGCCACTAGCCTTTAGATAGCACCTTGCATTTCCCTGGCTACAGTCATGTCATAAAATCCCTAAAGTAATATCACAGTATAAATTCCCTGATTCCAGCTACTAAATTCCCCTGAAAGTTCTAGTCAGAGTGGTCCTGCTATGGACTATAAAGGCCTTCCAATAAAGGTAAACAAACTGATTCAACATTAATGGGGTATAGGATATTCATGGCCACAAAGTATTATTTTACATTCCAAATCCCTCTATTTCCTGAAAAGAACTTAGTTACTCAATTTGAATGAATATAGAGTAGCATTATCAAATTCATTTGTAATTTTCCAAAATGAAACATGTAGAATTTGGTCAGAATACTTTTCAAATGCTTCCCGTTAGTCTGTAACCAAAGCTTTGTTGTGACATTAACAAATATAAAAATCAACCAAAATTATGGATCATTGCAGATGACCCTGCGTACTATGTTAGTTGGTATTATGAATAAACTTTAAAGGTTTGGGAGAAAATATTAATTTGAACTCTTCTAATCCCATGGGTTTGAACAAATAAGCTGAAAGGAGATAAAAATGGACTTTCTCATGGGATTATCTATACTTCCTTCCTGCTTCTAGTTGAGCTGGAAATATTGTAAAAGTTGTCTTTCTCATGAATTTTCAGCTTTTCTGTTTCTGGTCATGATAGAATCAGAAACGGAAAGAATGTGAAAAGGATGTTAGACATGGAAAAAAAGGTCTGAATCTTCAAATTCAAATTACATAATTGTAGCCTAATAAATTTTACCTTTTATAAAATAAGCTTCTTCATTCAAATGTATAAAAATATTTCACAATAATTTATTCATTGATCTACCTAAACCTTTTTCCCCAAAGAATGAGAAACAAAGGAGAGGACCTGAATTTGAGGAATAAGTTGCCTTATAGAAGTCACTTGATTCTGGGTTTACTTGTCTAGAAAATGAGGACATTGGATGACCTTTGAGGTCCCTATCTGCTAATGCAAATTCATGTTGTCATATGTGTAATAAAATTTTTGTTTAGCCAAGATAGCAGTTATATTCATTGCTTCTCCTAAATCTGATTATCAATAGTGATATAGACTTTTTAAAAAATGTCAGGTAATTTTCATTTACATTTTATCACAAGAAAACACAAAACATAACATTGACTATGAAAATGAGTGTGCAACAACAGAATTTAGACATAAGCCTCATGTCCTCTCCCATTTTAAGAGTTTAATAGAATCAATAGTCAAGTGCAGATTGCCACCTTGTCACATATTCATAGCACAAATGGAATTCTGGGCAAGTTTCTTCCTGTTGACCATCCTGATTCTTGGTTGTCTCCCTGTGACATTGGAGTGGGGAGTAAAAGTTTGATTTAATTTTGGCCAAAATGAAACTTACAAACATGAATCACATAATGTATAAAGCCAAACAGACATAATTAGTGATTTATCTATTTTTTGGATTGTTTGTCCTGCCGTTCATCTTCATGAGTGTAGGCCATACCCTCCCTGAAATTCCATTCCACATCTGCATGCTAAAGTAGAAAGAACACTGGACCAAGAGTCCAGAAACTGAGGTCCTAGTCACACTTGCCATTAACTCACTGGCAAGCTAAGGGATGCACTTAACCCCTCAGAAGGACATTGAAAAACTGTAAATCATCCAAGAGAGTGACTGAAGATTATAAAAGATACCCTGGTCATGACATAAGGATCGTCTGAAGAAACTGGATAAGAGAAGGCTTAGAGGACATGATAGCTGCTTTTAAGTATTGGAAAGGTTGTCATTTGGAAGAAGCTTCCATTCAACTTATTCTTTTTGACCTCAGGAGGGAGAATTAAAAAGTGAAAGGGGGAAAGTTGCAGAGAGACAATTGTTTGCTTGAAAAATTCCCCAATTAGAGTAATCCAAAAGTTCAGTGTGCTGTCTCCAAAGTTCATATTTTCATATGGAATATGTTCTCTTTCAATAGGAGTTTTAAGAAAGAGGCTGAAATGATTGGTGGCATAGTAAAAGGGACTCTTCTTGAGGTATACATCAGTTTCAATGGGAGTTAAGATTAACAAAGAGAAATGGATAGGGTTTCTTATCCTGGCTTTATACTTTACTATGTGTATAACTGCGACCACATCATTTAGCATGTCTGGGTCTCTGTTTCCCAATCTGTAAAATGAAAATTTGGACTAGATTTCTTATACAGTAACTTTTGGTTCTCTGAGTATTTTAAACATGGCTGTATTGAATCACAATCGAGTTCAGAATATTAAAAAAAATATTCTAACTTTTGTGGTTAACTCCAGTATAAACTAATATCCTTTCTAATCATTGATGGCAAACAGAATTAGTAATAGCAAACCTTATCATGTGATACTACCCTAACTCTTCTAATTTTGGTAAAGAACATTTGCTGCTTTTTGAAAAATGCAAAAAAATGCTATGGCCCAGTAATGAACCTTGCATATCAAATGTTAATCTTGAAATCCTAACAACACATGTGTTTTGGAAAATTAGTAGGAACTTGCTTGTGTGAATACATTTTTAAAAATAAGTGAATTTACTATGCTTCTAAATTTAGCTTTTAAACTATTTTGAGCAGGAGGAGACTGATTAAAAAATGTCCAGTTTCTCTAATTCATCTGTGGCATTGACCCCAATAAATAAATCTTTTATGGAGTCCAAGTTTTGTTCTTGCCAAGTGTATTCTATGCAAGCCAAGTGACTGCCTGTAGCAGGTTAGCATGGGAAGCTAATTTAGCATTGATTCAATCTTAGTGAAGGCCAGTTAGCTTTGCTCTATTCCCTTCTTTCTCCCACACAATATGGAAAACTAAGTTGTATGGCAAGTGTGTGATACAGGTGAAGAGGGGAATTAGATAAAAGAATAAGGATGGATCACTGCAATTAAACTACCTCTACTGGTAAAAAATAACAAGTACATAGCCTCCTGACAATGGATAATTATGTTATTTTCATATGTGAAGAATAGCTAGTCATTGTTGTAACTAACGGGTATTTCAGCTTTCTATTTGACACATTTCTAGTGTAACGATTGGAATGATGCCACCTGCTGGGGACTTATGGTAGAAAAGCTCCGCCACGAGGAGAAGGCCTCTAAGGGCAAGCCAAGCAGTCAAGGTCCTTGGCGTCAGCAAGTGACATTTGCTCATGGGTACTGTCTATCAAGGCTATCAGCCAATCAACTCGAGGAGCCTCCCATTTCTGGGAGGAGGACACGAAGTAGGAAGCTGACACTGGTGGAGGGGTTCTTTCTCTTTTGGTTTCTGACCTCGCCATGGTGGGTCGGATGATGGGGGTCTCTTAGAAATAGTTAGATTTTTACCTTTCTCTCTGATCCTAATGCTCTTTAATAAATACTTAAACACTTAAATGCTTTTTTTGTTTTTTTTTTTTTGGCAGGGCAATGGGGATTAAGTGACTTACCCAGGGTCACCCAGCTAGTAATTGTCAAGTGTCTGAGGCCGGATTTGAACTCAGGTACTCCTGAATCCAGGGCCAATGCTTTATGCACTGAGCCTCCTAGCTGCCCCACACTTAAATACTATTGCTAAAGCTTATGATGTATTGGTGACCACTCATTAGATTTTAGAAAGTATAGCTAGAATTTTAGCCACCTTACACTAGAGTGCAGTGTGAGGTCTAGTCCTTACCTGGTGTAAATAGTGAACTTGAGTTACACCTTAATATTCTTATATCAGTTATTGTCATTAAGATGTGAATGTTTGGTTTATATCAGCTGATAGTAATATACTGTACCAATGGACAATATATTCCAATAGCATATTACAAATGTCTTCTCATTTGATATTCACAGACCTGAGGAGGTTTGTTCAACAAGCATTATCATCACTATTTTATAGATTATGAAACTGAGGCTAAGAAATATTAAGCAATTTGAAAAGTCATATAAGAAATATCAAAGTTGGAACACAAAGTTGTGATATCTCTCCTGACACCATCCAGCACTTCTTTTGCACCATGCTATTTCAAGGTAAAGAACTCACTCATTACAAGACCTGGTGCTATTGCAATAAACTCATGTATGGTCTCTCTACTATCTCTTTCTCCCTGTAGCATTCCCACATCTTTCATAGAGCTCTCAATTTCATCTTATTAATATATGTTTAACCATGCCATTAAACTGTTGAAAAACTATCAGTTGCTCACTTATCAAATAAATTCCTTTCAATTCAAGGCAACACGTCTTTATCATGTGCCTTTTAAGCAATAAGTGACATAAAGAAAAGAAATGCTCCTGCCCTCAAGTAGCTCGCATTTTATCAAGGGTTGGATGAATGCAACATTTGCTAAAATAAGTACAATACAGGGGAAATAAAGGACAGTAGTAACAACAGGAACAACAACAATCAGTAAAGGGATTGATGGAAAGAGGTTGGACCTAATTTGGGCCTTGAAGGATAGTTTGAGGTTTGACTCTGAGGTAGAGATAAGGAGAAATATATTCCCATTATGGAGAATGGCTTGTTCAAATGTATAGAGATGGGAGATGAAAGATAAGGAGCAGAGAACAGGTAGTATGGTTGTACCTGGATGTAAAGTATGTGAAGGGGAGTAGTAAAACATAAAGGTAAAAACACAGACAGGCACCAAATTACAGAAAAAGGAGTTTGTACTTTATCTCATATCTGATGGGAAGCTACTGAGGATTTTTGTTTTTTGTTTTTGTTTTTGAGTAGAATGGTGACATAGTCATACCTCTAGAACCTGGGGATCTAATCATGGGAGTAATAGTACAATAAAAACTACAACTTGATGACAAAGGCACTTTATTCTTTATTTATTTTATTTGGGTGTTTTTGGGTTACATTTTGAGTTCCAAATTGTCTCCCTCATAAACCCTCATTAAAGAAGGCCAACATTTGATAAAAATATACATGTGGAACCAAACCATCCATATGTTCATATATCAGTTCTTTCTCTGAAGGTGAACAGCATTTTCCTTCATAAGTTCTTTGTAGTTTTGGTTTGATTATTTGACTATTTGGATTACTCAGAAGAGAAGTTGGAATGCAGAGTTTTTAAAAATTGATGTTAAAATTTGTTTTTACATGTATTTTGGAAGATAAAATTATATTCAAAGCAAAAAAAGAATAGTTTAGTCATTCATAGTTACTCTTTGAGCAATAATGCTGTTACTGTACACAATGTTCTTTCAGTTCTCATTTCATCTGCATTATTTCATGCAAGTTTTCCATGTTTTTTTCTAAAATCAATCTTCTTATTTCTTACAGCACATGATAATCATATACCATAACTAATTCAGCCATTCCCCAATTGATAGGTATTCCCTAGATTTCTACTTCTTTTGCCACCACTAAGAGAGCTACCATAAATATTTTAGAACATAAAAATTCTTTTCCCATTTCCCAAAAGATATACATAGTTTTATAACTCTTTGTCTATATTTCCAAATTGCCCTCCAAAGTTGTTGAATTAGCTCATGATTTTAACAACCATGTGTTAGTCTCCCAAAGTTTCGACACACTCTCCAACATTTGTAATTTTCCCCTTCTATCATTTTAACCTATCTGATAAGGGTGAGATGATTTTTCAAAATTGTTTTAATTTGCATTCCTCTAATTGATAATGACTTGAAGCATATATAAGTTTGATTTCTCCTTCCAAAAAAATTGTGGTTGTATTCTTTTACCTCTTATCAACTAGGGAATGACTCATGTTCTTATAAATTTGATTCAGTTTTCTACGTATTTGAGATATAAGGCCATTATAAAAAAAATATTTATAATCCCTCCCAATTTTCTCCTTTCTTTAAAATCCTGGCTATATTATTTTGATTTATACAACAGCATATTAATTTAATATAATCAAAATTATCCATTTTACATCATGGAATACCCTCTATGTCTTGTGTATTTATAAATTATCCTCCTATCCCTAAATCTGTTAGGTAATATGTTCCATGCTCTTCTAATTTACTTATGTGATCTCCCTTTATGACTAGTTATGTATCTATTTTGGCCTTATCTAGGAAAATGGCATGAAATATTAATTTATACCTATTTTCTGGCAGGCTGCTTTCCTGTTATCACAGAAATTTTTACCAAATCGTGAGTTCTTATCTCAAAGGCTCAGATCTTTACATTTATCAAACACAAGGTTATTATAATTATTTACTACTGTGTATTGTATACCTACTCTATTCCACTGAACTGCCATTCTATTTCTTAGTCAGTAGCAGATAGTTTTGATAGTTACCACCATATAATGCAGTATAAAATATGGTACTTTTGGATCACCTTCCTTTACATTTTTTCATTAATCCCTTTGATATTCTTGATATTTTGTTCTTCCCAAAGAATTTTGTTATTATTTTTCTAAAACTAATTTTGGTCACTTAATTGGGATGACACTGAATAAGTATAATAGTATAAGTGGACTTGTTATCTTTACTATATTGGCATTGTCCATTCAAAACCAATATTTTTCCAGTTAATTATTTAAATCTGACTTTATTTGTATAAATGTTCAAATAGTTCCTGAATTTGTCTTGACAGTTATATTCCCATGTATTTTATATTGTCTATAGTTATTTTAAATGAAAACTCTCTTACTATTCCTTCTTAAAGGGTTTTTTGGTGTTATATAGATATGCTGATATTTATGTATATTGATTTTATATCCTGCTTCTTTATAAAAATTATTGTTTCAACTAATATCTTAGTTGAATCTCTAGGATTTTCTAAGTATACCATCACATAATCTATAAAAAGAGATGGTTTTATTTTCTCATTAGCTGTTCTGATTCTTTCAATTTCTTTTTCTTCTCTTACTGCCATATCTAGCATTTCTGGTACAATACTGAATAATATTGGTGATAATGGACTTACTTCCTTGTTTCATTCCTGTTCTTATTGGGAAGGTTTCAAGCTTATTCCCATTATAGGTAATGCTTACTGATGGTTTTATGTAGTTGCTTCTTATCATTTAAGGAAAAATCCATTTATACATTTCTTTTAAGTGTTGTTAATATGAATGAGTGTTGCATTTGGTCAAAGGTTTTTTCATCTATTGATATAATCATATGATCATTGTTGAATTTCTTATTTTCTTCTATTGGACCAGGCCTGCATTCTTATATAAATCCTACTTGGTCACAAGCTATAATCTTTGTGACATATTTTTGAATTCTAATAGTATTTTATTTAGGATTTTTGCATCAATACTCATTAGTGAAACAAAAAAGCTGTTATATTTAAAACTTAGTTTTGTTCCCATTGGGTCATAAGGTTCTTATCAGGTGATAGGAGTCTTGTAGGCCTTTTCCCCATTATGAAGAATTTTTCTGAAATCCAGTTTTAAAATAGCCATTTTCTAAATGAAAAAAAAAACTTTATTAATGTTGATAAATGAATGTGATGAAATACTGCTGTGCTATAAGAAATAATAAAGCAGATCAATGGTTTCAGAAAAACCTAAGAAGTTTTATATGAATTGATATAAAATTATGTGAGCAGAACCAGTATAATAATTTCTACAATGACAACAATAGTGTAAAGAGAAACAATTTTGAAAAACATAAGATCTCTCATCAACACAATGAAAAACTCCACTTTCAATGTTTTCATAATGAAATATAATATCTCCCTCCAGAGAGGTAATAGAGGTGTGTATGCAATGTATTTTTTGGAAAAAAATGAAAGTTGCATCTTCTCAAAATGTCTTAGCCAAAAGATGCTTTAAGAAGATAAGGGCCCATATTACTTCATGGTGTTGATTTTTTAAAAAGTTAAATTCTCACAGCAATAGTTGCATTTTTGTATGTTGTGTTATATATATATATATATATATATATATATATATATATATATATATATATATGTATATAATGGGATGAAGTGTCCATTGAAAATGTGGAAAGAGAGAGATCAAAGGATAATGTGAGGGGAAAAAAACAAGTGCAATAAGGGAATGAAAAATTACAGTGATGAAAAGGAATCAAGGGTTAGGAACAGAGTTTAAAAAACTCAATGCATTTGGAGTCCCCATTTTCCTTTCTCCAAATAATCTCTTCCCCAGAGTTCAGAGTAAATGTCTCTTGGCACAAAAAGCTAACTGCCTTTGGTTTACTTCATTACTTTCTTGACAAAGGAAAATGTTTTTAATCTGTCTTTCCTAAGAGACTTTTTCAAATGGTCTTTTTTCTTTAAGGTCAAGATTACAGTTTAACCTCAGCATGATCCCCTATTATTGCTTCCACATGGTATCTACAAAGTATCTTAAGAGAATCATTTTAAAGCACCAAATTTTCTGATTTCAATAAAGCAGAGACTTGTTGTGACCAGACAATCCAAAGCGAGGAGTATAGGCTGTGAAAGAATAATGTCTAAAACTCTGGACATTACACCAATGAGTATGTTCTTTGGGAATACATCCATTGAAAACTCACTGACCTCCTTTTTCAACATCACTAAAAAAAACAACATAGCTGTACCTCCCTTTAAACAAGAGATAGAGTAATGAAAATATATACAAAAATTAATCATTTAAAAAGCACAAAAGGTGCAATTATATAAATTTATATAAGGGGACCTATGAATTTATCACTTTGGAATATTCTATGGGATATTCTTTCATTTGCTCATGGTCACACATAGGTCAGAGGCATGACTTGAACGCAACTCTTTGACTCCAAGACTGGCTCTCTTATCACATGACTCTCTAAAGGATATTGTATACAAATGTATATGTTATTAAAATAAATCTGTTTTATAAATCAGGTTGACAGCAGGATACATCTGCAAATGTATTATTGGAGGGGGAAGCTAGTTGGTGCAGTGGACAAAGCACCAGCCTTGGAGTCAGGAGGACCTGAGTTCAAATGTGACCATAGACACTTGACACTTACTATTGTGTGACCCTGGGCATGTCACTTAAGCCTCATTGCCCTGAAAATAAAAGTTTGATTTGGAGAAAGGAAAATGGGAACCCCAAATGTATAGGGTTTTTAAAACTTTCTTCCTTAGCCTTGATTCCTTTTCATCTCTGTAATTTTTCATTTCCTTATTGTACTTTTTTTCCCCTCACATTATCCTTTGACCTTTATCTTTAAACATCTTCAATGGACACTTCATCCCATAATATGACACAGCAAACAAAAATACAACTATTGCTGTGAGAATTTAACTATTTTTTCAAATCAACAACATGAATATGGGCCCTTATCTTCTTAAAAGATATCTGCAAAGCAGGCTTTTATGCAGGGTGTCCCCAAATTTTTTACATAATTTAAAGTACTTTAGGATTTAATAGTGTAAGACAGCATGAAGACTTTTGGGCTATAGAATCATCAGATCACAGATTACGGATTTTGAAGCTGAAGGGATCTCATGGTCATCTCATCAAACCTCCTCAATTTACAGAAATGGCAACTGTGGATCAGAAAATTAAAGGGACTTGACCACAGTTATCATCATTGAGTATTACCTAAAAGTTGCATAAATAGAAGCAAAGGCTTCCCCTGTCTGAGAACATATATCATTTTAAAATAATTCTTGAAAATAGATTAAAATTATTCAAGAAAAAATATATCCCTTCATGTAAGTACAAAGCTGATTTTACATAAATGTTTCCATTCTAGCACAATGCAATCTCCTTGAGGGTGGGCACTGTTTTCATTTTTGTTTTTGTATCCCTAGACCTCACCCAGTGCCCGGAATATAGTAGGCATCTAATAAGTGCTTATTGGACTGAATTTAATAGTTCACACTAATTTCTCCCTATATTTTTGTTGTAATTTATTTGTGAAAACAATTTTGCTTGTGATTTTGAGCTGAGTGTGTGACTGGACTGCTAAAAGTTAACAGAGTGGCAGCTAGGTGGCACAGTGGATAAAGCACCAGCCCTGGATTCTGCAGGACCTGAGTTCAAATCCAACCTCAGACACTTGACACTTACTGGCTGTATGACCCTGGGCAAGTCATTTAACCCTCATTGCCCTGCCCACCCCACCCTACCCCCCCCAAAAAAAAAGGAAAAGAAAAAGAAAAAAGAAAAGGAAAAGAAAAAAAGAAAAGAAAAGAAAGTTAATGCAACATAAACCATTCCTTTCACAAGATATAGATGTAACATGTATACTCAGTTCTAAAGCACCTGTGGCTGTTGGTACTGATGCTGCTTCACTTCTCTGTTAACATGCAACTTCTGCTATAGAAGATAACATCAACTCATATCTATCTGTCTATCCCTCTGTCTATCCATCTGTCCATCTTCCATCAATCCATCCATCCATCTGCCTTACTTTCAAGCATGGCATCCCACTGTACCATACAGAGCATTGAGATGACCTGGAAAACCCAGTGTTTCAGGAAATTCTAGCTGAATGAATCAAATCAAGAGAGCATTAGGATAACAATATGTGTAAGCCACAAAACCCAATAGTCACCAAAGATGGATAATCACAGACTGAAAAAAAAATCACAAAAGTTCATGAATGCATATCATAGCAGCTATTCTTTACATTTATATAATTATGAATATAACTATATGTATACGCATGGATGCATATGGTACATGTAAGATAGGTGCGGGATCATGATATTGATGATTAACAGTGACATTTCTGGTTGTAAAGTTTATAAATCCTCTGATGATTTTATTAACATATAAGAAATAAATCAATTGTAAGACCATGGGTCTTAATTCTTAAAATAAACATGTATTCTTTCCCATAGTCATAGGTTAAGTTGGCTTTTTTTGTGGAGTTTTTTTGTGGTCATTGGCATTCTAATCTCTCAAGACTGCTACAATGCTGAAGGTTTTTCACCAATGATTTCTGAAAGAACTTCTGTTCTTCCTCTTTGTGACTGTCCCTTTATAAACACCTTAGCAAATGTTCACTCTAGTGCCTTATTGTGGTGTGAAGGGAATCCAAGTTTTGTTTTGTTTTTGTTTTGTTTTGTTTTGTGGGGCAATGAGTATTAAGTGACTTGCCCAGGGTCACACAGCTAGTAAGTGTAAGTATCTGAGGCCAGATTTGAACTCCGTAAGATAAAGTCTTTTTGAGGTCAGACACGGCACTCTATCTATCATACCAACCTAGTTGCTAATAAATATTTATGCCCTAACAATTTAGGAGCCATCTGAAATACTAATATACATAAATTGAAAGAAAAAATAACATTTTAATTTCATTCTTAAATAATCAAAATTACTTACTAGCAGGATGTGTGCATCATTTTGGCACTGTACAACTTTTCAAGCCTTGGAATCAAATTGGATCCAAACTTTACTTCCTAGTTCACATTAATTTATACATAGAATTTGCTTTTTATCTTAGCAACAGATCCAAATCCAACTTCTCAAAGATATGACATCACAAGCAAGAAAGGTTGAGGTTACTGGAATAGCCAAAATTTCAAGTAAACAAAATATATTTCAGTTGCAATTCCTCTTTTTTTTTTTTTTTGGTGGGGCTTTGGGGTTAAGTGACTTGCCCAGGGTCACACAGCTAGTAAGTGTAAAGTGTTCGAGGCTGGATTTGAACTCAGGTCCTCCTGAATCCAGGACCGGTTCTTTATCCACTGCACCACCTAGCTGCCCCCAACAAAATATATTTCAAACATTTGAGAACATCGTTGAAAGGAATGTAGCTTAATTTAATGTTGAAACTGTGAACTACCTCAAGCTAGTGTTCTGAATCCAGTCCAACAGACATCAAGCACTGTAGGACACTTAAAATAACCTGTGTGCAGCATGCAGCTTGGGGACCCTAGTACTGTTTTCATGACACTAAGATTTCAGCTGTTAACTGTCTTCTTACCAAATAATAATCTCCATTGTGGAATTGTTCTGTGGAAAGAAGACTAGATTCGGAGTCAGAGAACTAGGGTTAAAACTGTACTTTGACTTGGATAATTTGGGGCAAGGTACTCATCTCTCTGGGCCTCAGTTTCTCAATCTATATAATACAAGGGTTCAACTAGATGACCTTTAGGTCACTTCTGTTATAAATTGATAATCCTAGGATCTTTTGTTTTATAAAGCTAGAACTATTCATGAGATTTAATTTAATTTAATTTAAGTTTTGGAGGGGGTGAGGCAGTTGGGGTTAAGTGACTTGCCCAGAGTCACACAGCTAGTAAGTGTCAAGTGTCTGAGGCCGGATTTGAACTCAGGTCCTCCTGAATCCAGGGCTGGTGCTTTATCCACTGTACCAACTAGGTGGCCCTTATTCATTAGATTTTAGAAAACACTACTTCTACTTCATAAAAATTGACTCATGCCCAAAGGACTATTCTTACCTGTACAATGATCAGTAACCTATTGATTTTAGGCCATAGGGACATCAGGCTGGAAGGGAACTTTATAACACAGAACCACTTTTTTAAGACAGCCCACTTTGTACAATAATAAAGCCCTGGGACAATATATATGGTGCTGATGTATACAATGATCAGATTACCCATGCCATCTTGTAGCTCTTTCTTTTGTACTGGTTCAGTCAATATCACTTCTACAAATAGTCTGTCCAGTATTATTTCAAAGATATGTCTGAGTGGGCTTTCTTAGGATACATATCAGAAAGGATATTATGCCCAGAAATTCCCTTTGAGTGAGTTCCCAAAGGGGAAATTATCATGGAAAGGATTCTGTCAGCTGTCAAGGAAAGATTTCATTACCAGGTCCATAAAATATGGACTGGTAACATGTTTGGGAAACTTAATTTGCCTGAAATGAAGCCATGGGAAAGAATCTTAAAGTTCTTTTTCATCACTGGCTTTCCTCTCATGGATCTCTCCAGGTTGGGGAAAGTGCTATACAATACACTTTATCTCCTACAGAGCAAACCTCAGTTGTAAATAAGGGCAGAGGACAGATTACAAAAGATCTTCTCTATGGAAACATCCTAATAGCTTTTGGAAACCAAGAAACAAATATTCCCTCTCAAGGTAAGTTTCTCTTTGGGTTTCAAAAGCACATCTCACAAAGAGGCCACTGAATGTATGATAGATGATGTTATCATTTTTCAAACTGTAAATCACTAATTCTTAAAAGGCTTCTATCATATCTTACTTTGTTCATAGCTCACAATT